>NC_084511.1:16191482-16491482 GCF_024500385.1 Phyllopteryx taeniolatus | reverse complement strand
ATTTAGGAGCAAAGACTAATGAAGTGCCTGCATCAGCTATGCCAAACGTAAAACCTCAGATTGAGGAGAGGCCTCAAACAATAGTAGTGTCATCCCCCACAATCTACAGAAAGATCCCCAGTGAGTCCTCCTCGATGTCTAACCAAACGAGAAAATTAGCTGTCTCTGCTGTATCCAGCCTTAAACCCCCACCAAGCAAAATAACAAAAACGACAGTGTCGAGTGTCACTAACCAGACTGCATCATCATCAGGCACAGAGGCTTCCAAAACCCAACAGCAGCACCCATGGACAGCGCATGTGAGATTGGCACATGCTACAACTGCAACATCCATTCCTTTGCCAAGCATTCCCTCAATCGAGGGTCCAAATTCTGATCCGGTACCAAAACATGTGCCTGAACCATCTTCTACAGAACCCAGACATACAAGCCAACCCGTTGTTGTGGAGCAAAACCTGCATGAAGCAGCTGTGACAACATCTTCAAACAATCCCAAACCACCTGCTGCTGTCTCCACAACACAAGCCCTAGGATACACACATCAGCAATACTGTCGGTCATTATCTAGTGAACACACCCAAAGGGCCGGTGACCCGCATTTTTATGCCTCTGATGACCCTCCAAGCTATGATGAAAGAGAGAGCTTTAGTCCCCTCATGCCAGATTTGACTCACCGGCGTTCAAATCGCTATCAAAATCGCTCCTACCCTCCTTCTTGCTCCTGTACAGCTGGCTGCCCTCCACAGCCAGCTCTCCCCCCGCCTGCACCCCATCATCACCACAGCCCACACAACCTCACCCCACCAGCGCCTCCACACTCCCCAGGTCATGTGTTACCATACCAGGCCTCCCAACCTCTTGTCCGTCCCCACCAGTGCAGAGCTGATCCTCAACCCATGAGCTTCCAGCCCAGCTCATCACCAAAGCCAAGTCCTCACGGTCCAAGCCATCCGCCCACCATGTACCAGCCTCTTCACCTGCCTCCCCCATGTCCTCCCCACCCCTCCCTCATGCCAGTGGACCGCACCATGCCCTCTGACTCCCGGCGGCTCCCTCCCCATAGATCCCCCCAGCAGCACCAGCCACCAAGCATGCCAGGTGCTCCTTATAGTGATCCTATCCACAGCCACTCCCCTGGCCTCGCTCCCATGGAGCACCAATACATGTGTGGGCAGTATGGCTCAGAGTATGGGGGTGACACCTCCAGCTTGTACTCAGAGAGCAGCTATGGGCCGACACCTCGAAGAGTCCTGCTTGATCCTGAAACAGGGAAATATTTTTATATCGAGCTGCCTATGCAGCCCTTAAGGAAGATGTTGTTTGACCCAGAAACTGGCCAGTATGTGGAGGTTCTCATCCCCCAGCAAGGCGTGTCTCACTCAGGCCTTTATCCTCCATCAGCAGCCCCATACACATCTCTCCACAACACCAATATGTATGGCTCAGCGCCACAGTACATGCCCTTTTCCGCTCCCCCTCCCACTGCTCATCCCCAGGCTCAACACCAGCCACCACGATATCCCGAGGCTTTATCTGCGGCGACAATGCACCCAAATGGGCTTAGTGGTAACTACAGGAGTTGTTCTGGTCAGGGATCCAAACCAGATGCCACAAGCCATCTGCCGCTGGATCAGAACTACCTGGAGGGTATGTATTATGTTCCTACAGGGATCAATGCAGGCTCCAATACCACCCTGCCAGTCTACTACCATAAACATCCACCCAGCCTTCCCCCATCAGGGGGGAAAAAGTCCTGAAATAGCGGACATGGGCCGTCTTGCTGGAGCCTGTTTAGTTTTAAATACACACTGTATAAAGTGAGTGCCTAATGTTAGCTTGTAATGTTTGAGTTTTCATGTTGCAATTGAAGACAGCAATTCAGTTGTTTTTATTCACTGCCTCTTGTTGTCTGCCAAGCTGCTATATTAGAATAAGAAACAGTTTTTTTAGATGACGCTTTTTAAAACCTGAATGTGGGGGGTTTGGGGGGGGTCTATATTAGAATTACCTAAACAGATCCACAAATACTTTGTCATTTTTGATACAAGACACTTTCAACTGCCAAAATGCTAAATCAAAACAGGTACCTATTGTGTGTACTCGAACAATGAAATGTTTCCCCAAAAAGAACCTCAGTTACTTTGTCAGTGTATTTCTTTACAAATAGAAGTTTGACTATGCCAATAAAACATGTCATGTCAGTGCTTCTTGTTTTCCCTTTCATTCTTTCTCACATCTCAGTGGCATGGTAATATTGTACTATACTATATTATCCATCCACTTTCTATAGCCCTTGTTCAGGTTCGTGGATGAGCTTTGGCCTATCCTAGATGATTTGGGGTGGGAGGCGGGCTACACCCTGAACTGGTCAGCAGCCAATCGCAGGGCAAATATACACATTATATTTTACATTTATTTTTTATTTTAGTAAATCAAGTCAAAAAGTGAAACATTATACAGGTTAATTAAACACAATAAAATACTTTTCACAAGACATATCCCTACCTAATTTCTACGTTAAAATTTATTTTGATTGTTTCTTATATATCACCTCTGTGAAGTTTGCATGTTCTCTCTGTGCCTACGTGGGTTTTCTCCGGGTACTCCGGTTTCCTCCCACGTCCCAAAATCATGCATGAATTGGAGACTCTAAATTGCCCGTAGGCATGACTGTGAGTGTGAATGGTCGTTAGATTATTTGTGCCCCGCGATTGGCTGGCGACCAGTTCAGGGTGTCCCCCGCCTGGGATAGGCTCCAGCACGCCCGCTACCCTAGTGAGGATAAGCAGTATGGAAAATGGATGGATGGATGGATGTTTCTTGTAAAAAATATTCTAGTTTCTTGAGAATTTGGGGTTGTAGTTAGCTGTAAACTACAATCAAAAAAATTAGATTTAAAACGTCATGAAATGTTTTACTCTGTAGTGAATCTATAATACACACACACACATATATATATAACTGCGGGCAGGAGGCGGGGTACACCCTGAACTGGTCGCCAGCCAATCGCAAGGCATATAAAATAATAGTAATAGTATAATAAAAAATAAAATAAAAATTAATGAGTTTCACTTTTTGAATTCAACTATTGAAATAAATAAAGTTTTTCACAACATTCAAGTTTATTATACTTGTATATTCAAAGTTCTACATTTAACGTTCAATTATAAACTTCTAGTTTGTGTTTGAGTCACAATGTGCATGAAAGTGCACTTGTGGATTTTCATCACGGTCAATGTGCCTGAGTTACCACTAGAGGATGCCACAGCCTAAAGAAATGTATTATCATCACCCATCCTGGATAATCCTGATCCAGGCAAATTAAGCAACCACCCTTTCGTGAGAAGCTTCAGTCACTGTTGCGCACTCTATTTCGGCTCCCTACTTAAAACGTGACCCTGGTAATTGAAAGCAGACGCATTTTGTTTGTACGTGAAGAACAACGTGTCTCGACTTTGATGTGAGTGAGTGGCAGTAAACTAAATGGATGCGTAGGGCCTTTAAAGTTGTGTTATTGTGTCTGTGCCTCAGTAGAAAACACAATTTCATCTCAAAGGCAAAAAAACACACACACACACAAGGACTCAAGATCAGCACTTACAGGGCCACAATATTGGCTACTGCTAAACAATATAATAATATCCAATGCTAGAGCTGCATCAAAAGTAATGCTCAGTTTTGATTGACACAGGAAGAGAGATATTATTTAAGCAATGTTTATTGTGTTTGAAGAGTGCATTGGTGTGTATGTACTAATAACAATACATATAATCATCATCATCATCATAATATTCATCCATCCATTTTCCATACTGTTTGGTTGTGCTGAAGACTATTCCCACTGACTTCAGACGAGAGGCAGGGTACAACCTGGACTGGTCGCCAGCCAATCGTAGATAATAAGAATAATAGTAATAAGTAAAGAGGAATTTGTTCATAGTAATATTATAAATTGAATTAAGAAACAAATGAAAACAACATTTCAGTGTACACCATTGTGTGGAATTGCATTACATCATAATATGATTTTTTTTCCTCATATTTTGCTTTCAGAAAATAAATATGAATACAATAATAATAATAATAATAATAATAATAATATCATTTATTATTATTATCCAGCCATTTTCTGAGCCGCTTCTCCTCACTAGGGTCGCGGGCGTGCTGGAGCCTATCCCAGCTGTCATCGGGCAGGAGGCGGGGTACACCCTGAACTGGTTGCCAGCCAATCGCAGGGCACATAGAAACAAACAACCATTCGCACTCACAGTCATGCCTACAGGCAATTTAGAGTCTCCAATGAATGCATGTTTTTGGGATGTGGGAGGAAACCGGAGTGCCTGGAGAAAACCCACGCAGGCACGGGGAGAACATGCAAACTCCACACAGGCGGGGCCGGGGATTGAACCCGGGTCCTCAGAACTGTGAGGCTGACGCTCTAACCAGTCGGTCACCGTGCCGCCATTATTATTATCATTTATTATTATTATTATTATTGATTCAAATATAATGATAGTTAAACAAAATGTAAAATTAATAAAAAGCTGAAGAAACAGCATGGAAACCACTGTCAACATAATGAACATATTGTCAAAAATATTACATAACCAATAAACTTTGATCCAATCTATCACGCTGCACGCTTCTGGTTAAAGTTCATTCAAAGCGTAGTGCCTTGATCTCGTACTGTCGCCATTTTGATAAAGGAACCACACCTTATGAACACAGACTTTCATCTTCTTCTGACACGCCTTCGTGCACAATCACTTCAGCACACACAGAGGCAAACATGCTTAGGGTACACACGGGTGATGAATCAATTTATCATTTGAAATAAATTCCAGAAAAATGTTGCATTACTGTACCAGTACTCCAAACACTTCTAAAAGTCGAAATATGTGAGTCAGCGTGACCTTGAGCCATGCAATTCTTACCTTCACGAAAGCATTTACAGTACATTCTTGGACTGATTTGCATTGTCAGATAAATGATTGAAATAAGCTCTAATGTCACTTCTTTTGCCCCTTCAATTGTGTTTGCCTTGCACCCAGTCCCGGAGCCTCCTTTATTTGGACCGTATTAGAAATTTAGTCAACAGGACAAATGGAAAAGTCGCCTGTCCACGTTGCAGTTTTGCTATCAGGAATGTGAAAACGTGTAGGCGGCATGGGCCAGGCCGTACGATAATGAACCAGTTTAAAGTGATAATTGGACAATGGTTTGGATAGTGACATGTAGTTCCTTGTGTTTTTCAATGATCACCTCCTTCTTTTGTGGAGGACGTCAAACGTTTGTACACCCCAACTGCCGATTACTGTATTGTTGACTCAGAGTGAAGTAAAGCAGCTTCTTGTCATTTGGTCTGTGATGTGTTGTGTGATGTATCTATCACAGGAAGGATATTTACACACCAACAAGGATTTAAACACAAGGGCATTGTTGGTTTGTTTGTCAGTTAGCAGGATTACACACAAATATGTAACAATTTGTAGAGGAACCGATTACATTTTGGTGAGAATCTGGATATCCAGTGGTGTGAAAAAGTGTGCTCCAGCACACCCGCGACCCTAGTGAGGAGAAGCGGCTCAGAAAATGGATGGATGGATGGATGTTATTTTTCGTGACTTTGTTTTAATTTTGTTTGACTCACAAAAGAAACATTCTTTCCACCTCAGGATGAAAAAATGGTATGATCCAACTTGCATCAGCCTCTGTTCACCAGGAAGTGGCCTGCCTTTATCCATTATCAATTGTCTTTGCTTGTTTGTTTGTTTGTTTGTGGGAAGCCTGGATAGTAGACTAGCCTTTCTATATGTCCCCTTTAATTGATTGGCTAATAGTCCATGGTGTAGTCTGCCTTTTGCCCAAACTCAGCTGTGATAGGCTCCAGCTCCCCGCAACTCTCAACAGGATAAATGGTATAGAAAATGCATCAATGGAAAAGGCTGTTTGATTTAATTAAAAGGCAATGAAAGTTTTAATTGAGAGTGAAGCAAAAGTAAGATTTTGTTATTGGTGATTAGTCTTGTGTTGTTTAGGATTTTGTGGAAATTCCCAAATTTCTTGAATGCTGCATGATATATGTACGGACAAGGAAAAACACGGCCCTCCAAGATTCCCCCTCTCGCACCCCCGCCTTTGGTAACAGTCCAACCTTGGCGGAGGTCTGTGCTCTACTGAGTCACATTCATTTTTTCTTTTCTTTTTTTAAATAAAAATGTCCCCAACAGACTCAGAACTTTTAAGACTCAAAGATTTTTTTTTAAATTTATAAAAAATTACAAACCGTTGTGCACAGGAACATTTTGTGAATGAAGTAGCGTCTACCTGTGACACAGTGTCTGGGTTGCCACCTATAAGGGTAAATCACCTTTACCCGAGATCATAAAAAAGTAAGAGTCATGTCCGTTGCTATGTCACTCACTTTGTAAGAGAGGAGAGATTGCCTTCAGAACAAAATATAGTGTAACAAGCAAGTGAGGAGGACCCACCTGAAAGGCTTGCATTACATGCATGCCCATAAAAGGCAATCCACTTCCGCAGATACACACGCATGTGCCAGCATGTATCATTGTGACAGTCGGTGAGTGAGTAAAGCAACAGGAGAGATGAGAGAAAGAGGTGGTGGCTTGTGAATACCTGAAAACACGCCTTCCGGCGTTCATTCTGTTGCCTAGCAAATGCATATCCTTATAATAATAAAGATGCTTTATTGCGAGGCCTGAATTCTGCAGCAGGTGGTGAGCCTACCTGTATGACAGCTAAATGCACATTATCCCCTTTTGGAATGAGCTCATCCTCAACTCCTCTTACAAATACTCATTGGTCGTGACTCATCTGTACACAGCTCAGGTCCTCTCCATGAGTTTGCATGTTCTCCCCGTGTTTTCGTTGGTTTTCTGCTGGTACTTCGACTTCCCATGTTCCAAAAACATGCAGGTTAGGTTCACTGAAGACTCTAAATGGTTCAAACTGTAAACATGAGTATGATTGCTAGTTTGGCAATACTGTATGTGCCCAGCAATTTGATGGTGACCAATTCAGGGTGTACTCCGCCTCTCGCCTAAAAATCGACTGCTTGGAATACGCTCACCCGTGATCCCAATGAGGATAAGCACTATGAAAAATGGATCGATACAAGACAGCCCGGCTATAGACCGATCAGTTCAATCTATCCATCCATTTTCTGTACTGCTTATCCTCACAAGGGTCGCAGGGGTGCTGGAGCCTATCCCAGCTATCTTCGGGCGAGAGTGGCGGGGTACACCCTGAATTGGTCGCCAGCCAATCGCAGGGCACATAGAAACAAACAACCATTTGCACTCACATTCACACCAGTTCAATCTAACAGGATCCAATACAAAGCCATCTTCATACTGCAGGTCAATTCCAATTTTTGGCCCATATGCGACATGTATTGATTTTTATTTTATTTTTTTTCATGTCAATGTGAACATTACAGTTCGGATTTTTATCAAATCCACCACAGGCCTCTTTCGTATGTGGATATAAATCCGATATTTATCCAACACAACTGTAGTCTGGACGCTCATCCGATCTATACGTCAGTCACCAAAATCACAATTGTTCAACAAAACAGACACGTGCGAAAAGCAATGGCGGACGAAGGAGCAGAAAACAGTCAGTGGCGAAATGGATATACTTTAGAACTGATAAATATATGAAAATGTTGTCTCCGGTTGCACAAATTCTAAAATTGCCACAGATCTACACCTTCTACCTACCTACACAACGCCATATCTCCTTCCGTAAACACACAGCGCCATGTCATGTCATGTTTTGTACACATGCAAGTCTCTTCACGGACGCATTCCAGTCACATTAGAAGCATTTGTTTTTGTAATGTGAACGACTACATAGAAAATTTGGATTTAACAAAAAATCTGACGTGGTTATCATACCCTGCAGTGTGAAAGTAGTGCAATATTAAAAAGTTTTTTATTTTTTGAGACAATTGCAACCACAACATTAAACATGTTAGATTAATATTTTTCTGCCAGTGTAAATCCAAAGTAAACATTATTATCATTTTAAAGGCAGAATACAGCTCCTGTGTGTTATCTTCTGAGCTACATTTACCCTGGCCAAACTTTGGTTTAAAAATTTATTGTAAATTGTTCAATGTTGTTTATTAGGGATCAAAAAATAAAAATAAAAAAAAACACAAAACTGTTAAAGTACTTTTTTGAGACATATTAATGGGGGAAAAAATATGTACATTGTTTTTCCACTTTATCCCTGATCCTATGGGACAATTTTGAGGAAGCTTAATCTTTTGCACCATTCCGAAGGATTAGAATATCAGTTCTGGTATAGTAGAGCATTTTAATCAACATACTTTTAGAACATTGGCTATGCCTATATTGAAAAATGCATCCATTCATTTTCTGTCACAAAAATAAACATATCCCAGTCCTTCTTGATTCATTTCCAGCTAAACGACACAGATTCATTCAATAAAAATGCACTTTTACTCGAAATTTTGCCAAGGCATGAATAATTTGGGGATTTGGGAAAAGAACAATGGAATGAAATGTTGCAGTGGAAATCATAAGTCTAGACGCGTCTAGTCCCCCTAGCATCCCCGGACCCCCTAATGTCTAGAAAGGAAATTGTTACTTATACTATACTCACGTGCCCCATCACATCAACCCACTTGCATTATCCAGCGCTAAGAATGAGGTAGCTCAAAATGATGTCATGGCCTGATCACTTTAGCCGAGCACCTCGCAGGGGCACAACGTGCATGGCAGATCAATGAGGAATGGAAGGAATGGGCGTCAAGGGAGCGAGCACATCGCGGAGGCACACATGACTTACGGACGGGAACAACTCCACACCTTCTATCACTGGTGACATGTTTATTGTCATTGTAAACATATGCGGTGACATCTTCGAGATAGTGAGTCTGCTTCATATTAACGTGAGAAATCCTCGAGGGAGGTGTGCCTTTTGTCTCGCTCAGTGGTCAGGTCCATTATAGGTCACTGGATTCTTCCTGCATGAGGTACAAGTCATGAGTCATGCACACAAGGGTGGCCCTGCTCTCACAGACATCACTCATTTAATAATACTGTATGACCATTAGACATGAGCGCACAAACACATCACCCTCCTGCAGTTTTTCTGGAAATAATATTAACAGGCCCCTCAAGTCGGTGAGAGGAAACTTCAACACGACCAGAACAATCCACGGGATGTCAGTGGGTACTTGTGGCTGTACAGTGTAATGATGTACAGTATAGTGACGAGAAGATGCTGGGGCTAATACTTGGGTGGCAAAGAGGAACACTCACAGTCATTTGTACTACATATCAGCAATTAAAGCAGTAATTGAAATAGTTTTTCAAAATTTTGAATCATCATCATTACTGTAATATCAACAGAGGTGGGTAGGAACGCGCTACGTTTACTCTGTGACGTTTAGGCAAGTCACATTTTGGAAAGATTTTAATTGTCAGAGTAATTTTAATGAACCATACTTTTTACTTTTACTTAAGTATTTATGTTAAGAAGAGATGGTACTTTAAACTCTGTTACAGTAATCTACATGCTATTCGCTACTTTCATTTAACAATAATTGTGTACCCGATCTATTTTTAGATTTCACTTTCAACTTGCCTTCACGTCGGTCTCCGTTGCTCCAATCCAACGTCATTACCACAGTGATGTTGGACTCAAATTCACCAATCAAACGACAGAAGAAAGTCACATGTATGTCCACACACAAAGTCTTCTATTCGGCTTCGCGGGCCAATCAAAGTGAGTCATGACAGCCGCGCACGACTCATTACATTACAGACTACGAAAAACAACAGCTTTAACATGCAGCGTCGTTTTGTCACTGCCCAAACATGGATATTTCAGCCCACTTCTAACTTGAGAAAACACTTTGTGGTAAGTTGGAGATGATTTTGCTGTTTTAGCTGTGCAATGGCAAGATTAGCACTATTTTAGTGTCACAAGCACCCGTCAAACTTGCATCTTCTGGGTATGTTCTGTTTTCTCTCTCTCTCTCTCTCTCGCTCTCGCTCTCTCTCTCTCTCTCTCTCTCTCATACACGCACACATGTACTAACACACACACGCACACATTTTATCAATAGGTCTGGTCAACAAACTGCTTCTTCATTCAGTCATTTTACTGGATAAAGCAAATAATGTGTCTGTAAGGCCCTTTGCATGTGTTGTTGTTTTTTTCCCACTTAAAAAATTTAAATGGGGGCAGGTGTGTTTGGACTCCCATTGAACATGAGTTTGAATGTGAGCTATTACTTCTGGACACAGCCACATGCCAGTTATAAGAGGGAGCGCTTCCTTGTGCAACCAGATTTATTTGTATTTATTTTATTTGAGCTTTATTTAGCCATGTAAAAGACCAGTTAAAACATAACATCTCTTTTGCAATGTTGACCTGGCCAAGAAGTTGAACGTCAAGTCCAAGTCAATTACATTAAAGTTTATTTCCGTTATTATTTTTACGCCCCCTCTCAAAAAGATAAAAAATAAATTAAAAAAAATAAAATAAATCAATTAAATTGTACAAATTCTAGGTCACAATAATGGTGGAAAAAGTTTCTAAATTATTTATCTTGGTCAAAATTCTTTTACCACACAAAAACCTGGCATTTGAACAGGGGTGTGTATACTTTTGATATCCACTGCAGCCTTGTTCCTGTTTTTGTAATCCCGGTGAGCTCATAGTACTGTGCTGTTTAACAAGTAGAAACAAGATAGTAGAACCGATTCGAACCGGGACTGACATTCCGGTTCTCCAGGAATCGTTCAAATTTAAAAATTTCGGTTCTCAATTTCGATGCCTAGAGTCTGCCAACCCCGAAGAAGAAAGTGGCAAAAACCAACGAAGAAGCGTCAAAAAACAATGAAGAATAACACGCACGAAGACATCCTTGTGCCCAACTGCGTCAGCAAACAAAAGTGTGTCTTAACTATTTTAAAACAAATGACCAGTTACCTCAGTGCAACACTTGGAGTAAGATTATATTGTGCTAAGGAGGCTTTCACAATATGTAGAAGTCTAATGCGTTCCCTCCTGCTTCGAGCCTCAGCCTACACCACACGGAACTTCACTGACGTCAATTGGATGAGTGTGAAACAATAAAATACGTCAGCTAACTAGTTAAATGGTAGTTTGCACTCTTGCACTGATAGTTTTTAGTCTTCAAACCAACGTAAGAGCTGATGACAGACACAAAAATAAAATATAAATTACTTTACCATACTCAAAAGAAAGTAGAAACAGTCACATTAAAAGCTTAACATTGAGCTAAAACTTCACTAAAAGACCAACTAGCAACATTACATCTTAATGAATTGGGACAAAATTCACCCCAAAAAAATCTCACAGTATCTCAAACACTAACTTTGGGTCTCATCCATGGGTAGGTAAAGGAATCAACGTTTTACTGAGTATTTGGTTCAATACATTACTCTTTTTCTTGCGTCTCGTTTTACTTTTGTTTTTACCGGTGGTATTTGAAGTTATTTTTCGTGCCAAAATGGTGAGTTCCAGTGTGTACCTTTCAAAATAAGAGGCTACATGCTTACAACTGTAAGTCAAGTTGAAATTTTCAGATATAAACAATGTGACGTGATAAAACAGTCACAAATAACAATTTTAACAATGCTATAGTTAACTTTTAACAGAAACATGAATTAATGATAATTAAGTCAATTGGGTTAGTTCCACACATATTGCCTTTTAGTACATAGGTTTGATATTGATACTGGTTATAAAGAGCCCAGAGTCAAATGCTAATTTATGCTGCGGGCTGCTAAGAAAATGGATGTTCATAATTTGGACAGCCTTTCTTTAAACCATGCAAACTGTTTTGACCCAGCCCCCTAAAAGAATCAGAATCGTGAAACATTTGTACCCAGAATCGAAATGAGGAACCGGAATCGGAGCTGGAATTGCTCAAATTTAAACGATGCCCAACCCTACTAGTTACTCAGTATTTGAGTAGTTTTTTTCACTGAGTACTTTCTTACTCTTACTCAAGTAATTATTTGCAGGACTATCCATCCATCCATTTTCTGAGCCGCTTCTCCTCACTAGGGTCGCGGGCGTGCTGGAGCCTATCCCAGCTGTCATCGGGCAGGAGGCGGGGTACACCCTGAACTGGTTGCCAGCCAATCGCAGGGCACATAGGAACAAACAACCATTCGCACTCACAGTCATGCCTACGGGCAATTTAGAGTCTCCAATTCATGCATGTTTTTGGGATGTGGGAGGAAACCGGAGTGCCCGGAGAAAACTCACACAGGCACGGGGAGAACATGCAAACTCCACACAGGCGGGGCCAGGGATTGAACCCGGGTCCTCAGAACTGTGAGGCTGACGCTCTAACCATATTTGCAGGACTACTTTTTACTTTTACTTGAGTCATATTATTCTAATGTAACAGTACTCTTACTTGAGTACAATATATGGCTACTCTACCCACCTCTGCTAATCAGTATAATGTCATTTGTATTACATTGTATTTAATTCAAACATTTTTGCTATTGGCTATAGTAAGGTGTTTGTAGCCCATTTTGGGGTGTGCTGAAGCACCTTTAAAATGAATCCCAGCACACCTAAAAGTTGAGAGATTAAAAATAATGTTTGTTCGTTGTAAGCCTATGTTGTTTTTAAACAACCTAGAAAACTGGAACAACCATGCTGTACTTGGTTGTAACGTAATATTTTAACAACAAACATAAAGCACTCCCGCCCCCTCAAAAAGGTTTGTTCTGCCCAATCCTACCCACCTCTCCCCTACTGTGCGCTCTACCTGTGCAGAGCATTAGTACGCTGACTTCCAGTGATATACAGTAGTGTAAGTACCTGCCTTAAACCAGGATATATGGCACATTTCTCAACTTCAACTACTCACTATTATTACCAGTTCTCATTTTTGCTTGACTTAATTGTAGGACACTGTTAATGTTTGTGAAAATTCAGCTGCTGAATCTAGAAAATGATTCAGGTGGTCAGACAGTACACTGTCCCACTGTCTTCTGTTTGAATTGGATTGAGAGAAGTTCGTTGTTGTGTAATTTGCTGCACATGTGATAATATTCAAGCAAAAGTGCTACTAAATAGCTTATTGACTGGAAGCCCATTAACATTATTACTCCTTTTAGTACAGAGAGAGAGAGAGAGAGAGAGAGAGAGAAAGAGAGAGAGAGAGAGACGAGCAAAGTATTCACAAAACTCAATTCCTATTGATGTGTCTGACATTTTATGTATTATGTTTCAAATAAAAGTAAAAAAAGGGGCACGGTGGCCGACTGGTTAGAGCGTCAGCCTCACAGTTCTGAGGAGCGGGGTTCAATCCCCGGCCCCGCCTGTGTGGAGTTTGCATGTTCTCCCTGTGCCTGCGTGGGTTTTCTCCGGGCACTCCGGTTTCCTCCCACATCCCAGAAACATGCATTAATTGGAGACTCTAAATTGCCCGTAGGTGTGACTGTGAGTGCGAATGGTTGTTTGTTTCTATGTGCCCTGCGATTGGCTGGCAACCAGTTCAGGGTGTACCCCGCCTCCTGCCCGATGACAGCTGGGATAGGCTCCAGCATACCCGCAACCCTCGTGAGGAGAAGCGGCTCAGAAAATGGATGGATGGATGGATAAAAGTAAAAAGAATTGTTTTCCAGTTTTATTACTCAGTAGGATGCTGGTTTACTCTGGAAAAAAATGCACAGTCTACCCTCAGAAATTAGGGTTACAATATGTTTATTTTATGATTTCAATCAATTCCCCTTTTGCTGTGGCTCAATCTATAAATAACCTTTATCAGATTTGACGGTTTAGTCACAGACTTTCTTAGAAAGTTTTGTGATTTTTGTTCATACGGTACATGTGGGAATAAAATTGTATTAAAATGTACAAAACATCGAAATGTATCTTGCCTGGCCGGGAGCTCAGCACTGCTAAGCCTCTGACCCGAGAATGGACCCTGAGTTAGGTGAGGTGGAGCCTATCCAAGCTGATGGGGTACACCCTGGACTGGTCGCCAGCCAATTTCAGTGTAATAGTCTACTCCATAATTTAAAAAAACGCATCTTTCAGTACACATTGGTATTCTCTACAATCCAATTTTAAGTGACTACCCCTCATAAATAACAAAACTGAGAGCTTCATAGTAAGCCAAAGGCCATTGGTGATAATATGTATGTTATTAAGAACACGTATCAAGAAGAACAAGACAACACCATGTAAAACATGCAGTTCCTTGCTGCTTGAGCATTTGTGATTAGTTGGCTGTGATTAGTTTGTTAAATTGGTGTAATTTTTCCACTGCTACCAAAGCTGACATGCTGTTGGGCACTGAGTATACAGTATTTCCATAGTAAATATTCTCCTGAGAAAGCTAAAGGCTGACTGCAAAACCTCTCGTCAGGGTTGGAGGCTTTTCTCATCTCAAGTTTATTATTGTGTTGATGGGTGGAGAAACAGCGTGATAACAGATTCATTAGTCGCCCGGCATACTTTCCCTGAAGGACCAAACAGCATTGCACAGGCTTCCCATCTAGTTTTATTTTGATGTGAGCCTGAGCCAAGACATCCACAACCAACCACGTGAAACTGTTACGCAGGTTGTTGCTTGCTTTAGAAGAAGAAGAAGAATATTCTTTTATCGTCATAGCATGCATGCATGCATGCACACGAAATTTGTTCTCTGCATTTAACCCATCACAGTGAACACATATACGTTAGTGGAACACACTGGAGCAGGGGGCAGCTGAAGCGCCCGGGGAGCATTTCTGGGTATCAGTGTTTTGCTCAAGGACACCACAGCCGTGAATCTGGGGGATGTTGGCGGATGGTCCATTCAGGGTTTTGAACCTAGGTCCCCAACGGTGGCAGGCGATGATCTTAACCGTTGGGCCACAGCTGCCCAATTAGTTTGAAATGATCTCTGTGATTAAATGAAAAATGTGCTTTTGTCACAGCGAGTAATGACAGATTGAAAGAGTGCTGCTTCTGAGCTGTGCTTCCTCAATAGCTTTGTTTTCCTCAGCATTGCCAAAATCATGCAGCCTTGAACGCATCAGGAGATGGCACATATGCAGTGGAGTGTATGAACCCCTGAATGCTTTAACTGATTACAAAGTGACGAGATAAATTGGCTATAATTCTTAATCCTATGGATATTTTGACGAAAGCATGTCACAAACACGTTATTAAAACACCTTGGAAAGGTTTTAAATTACGAATAAAAATCATAAGATGCCTCCCAAATTTTGTTACGGTCAAATGAATTACCTAAGAGAAATTTACCTAAGTATGATCCCATAAAATGGTGGTTCAAAACTTAAATGGCCCACTTCCTGTTTATTTTCAAGTATTGGTTCTTGAGACTTTTCGTTATTTTGACAACCAAATTTGAGGTTGATCGGTAAAATGTATGTTGGTCGGTAATTTTCTATACGTTCCCCTGAAATAGGATATGTGCGTACACAGTTTGGTGAGTTTGTGAGAATGTTGAGCCCCTTAAAAAGGCAAGTTTGTAAGAAACAAAGGCAATTCAATGAGGTCCTCCTTGCACTGTTTTGCTTCTGCATGATCATCAGGGGCTCAAGTTTTGGCATGCATCTAACAGGGGATTATCTTTCAAAGGATTCACCTAATGTGCTGTGAGTAACGCTGGGTGCAAGGGCGCATTTAGATACTTTTCCATTATGTCAAAACATTTAATTACTGATAAGCAGTTGGGTCCACATTCATGATATAATCATTTAATCATCATCATTGTGTAAAATGTTAGGCGTTGGCGTTTTTCATGTATTTGTCTTCCCAGATGATGATGTGTGATATCAGTTGAAACAGCAACAGAGGGGGGAAAACGGAGTTGTGTTTGGGTGATTGTAATGTATTTAGTCACCAGGGTGGAGGCAGGGTGCCTGGAGAAGGGCCTCTATTGTTGTGTAAATAATGGAACATTTCAAGCAACAGATCCCACCCCATCTGTGCAGTCATAGTGGCAGCACTCTGATAAGACGCTTATGCACCAATTTCAAAAGCACCCTTGTCTTTCTTGAGCTAGATCATATTATTTCTATGTTTTAGTCAACTGGCATAATGCAGCCCTATGGGGGGCACAAGCCAGTGCAAACTGTAGGCCGGTCCCATGACATGATGATTAGGAGAAAGGTTGATATGTTGTGTGTCCAGGAGACCAGGTGGAAAGGCAGTAAGGCTAGAAGTTTAGGGGCAGGGTTTAAATTATTTTACCATGGTGTAGATGGGCAGATAAATGGAGTCGGGGTTATTTTAAAAGAAGAGTTGGCTAAGAATGTCTTGGAGGTGAAAAGAGTATCAGATCGAGTGATGAGGCTGAAACTTGAAATTGAGGGTGTTGTGTATAATGTGATTAATGGCTATGCCCCACAGGTAGCGTGACCTAGAGGTGCAAGAGAAATGCTGGAAGGAGCTAGACAAAGTAGTTCTGAGCATCCCAGACAGAGAGAGAGAGTCGTGATTGGTGTAGATTGTAATTGTAATGTTGGTGAAGGAAATGATAAAGAAGTGATGGTTAAGTACGGCATCCAGGAAAGGAACATGGAGGGACAGATGGTGGTAGACTTTGCAAAAAGGATGCAAATGGCTGTAGTGAACACTTTTTTCCAGAAGAGGCACGAATATAGGGTGACCGAGAAGAGCGGAGGTAGAAGCACGCAGGTGGATTACATCTTGTGCAGACGATGTAATCTGAAGGAGGTTGTGGTAGGGGAGAGTGTGGCTAGACAGCATAGGATGGTGGTGTGTAAGATGACTCTGGTGGTGGGGAGGAAGATTAGGAAGACAAAGGCAGAGCAGAGAACCACGTGGTGGAAGCTGAGACAGGACGAGTGTTGTCCAGCTTTTTGGGAAGAGGTGAGACAGGCTCTTGGTGGACAGGAGGAGCTTCTAGAAGACTGGAGCACTGCAGCCAAGGTGATCAGAGAGGCAGGCAGGAGAGTACTTGGTATATCTTCTGGCAGGAAAGGAGAGCAGGATACTTGGTGGTGGAACCTCACAGTACAGGAAATCATACAAGGAAAAAGGTTAGCTAAGAAGAAGTGGGACACTGAGAGGACCGAGGAGAGGCGAAAGGAATACATTGAGATGCGACATAGGGCAAAGGTAGAGGTGGCAAAGGCCAAACAAGAGGCATATGATGACATGTATGCCAGGTTGGACACTGAAGAAGGAGAAAATGATCTATACAGGTTGGCCAGACAGAGGGATATAGATGGGAAGGATGTGCAGCAGGTTAGGGTGATTAAGGATAGAGATGTAAATATGTTGACTGGTGCCAGTAGTGTGCTAGATAGATGGAAAGAATATGAATGAGGAAAATGAGGGAGAAGGGAGAGTAGAAGAGGCAAGTGTGGTGGACCAGGAAGTGGCAATGATTAGTCAGGGGGACATTCGAAAGGCATTAAAGAGGATGAAAAATGGAAAGGCAGTTGGTCCTGAAGACATTCCTGTGGAGGTAGGGAAGCATCTCGGAGAGGTGGCTGTGGAGTTTTCTGACCAGCTTGTTCAATAGAATTCTAGCGCGTGAGAAGATACCTGAAGAATCGGGGAAAAGTGTGCTGGTGCCCATTTTTAAGAACAAGGGTGATGTGCAGAGCTGTGGGAACTATAGAGGAATAAAGTTGTTTTGATAGCATCATGGTCTCTTTGGATAGCTTGTTGCCACATGATATACAGAGTAGAGCATGTACAGTATTTGAGCATGGAATCACATATTGAAACTTACCTGAAATGTTCTTTTAAATGTTTTTGTCAGTATTGTATTATCCCATCATTGGGTTTTCCGCCTTTAAAAGTGTCATTTGTCATGTCCAAAATTCATGTCCAAAGAGGTTATGCTCATGTCCAAATTCCAATAAAGTTGAGACATTGTGTAAAACGTAAATAAAAACAGAATACAATGATTTGTAAATCCTTTTTAACCTACAATCAAGTGCATACACTACAAATACAAGATATTTAATGTTCCAACTGTTAAACTTTTTTTTTGTTTGTTTGTTTTATTTCAAATATTCACTCATTTTTAATTTGAAATTGATACCTGCACCACATTTCCAAAAAGATGAGACAGGGGCATGTTTTCCAGTGTGTTGCATTAGCTTTACTTTTACCAACACTCAATAAGCGTTTGGGAACTGAAGACACTAATTGTTGAAGTTTTTTAGGTGGAATTCTTTCCCATTCTTGCTTGATGTACAACTTCAGTTGCATAACAGTCTGTTGTCATATTTTACGCTTCATAATGTGCCACACACTTTCAATGGGAGACAGCTCTGGACTGCAGGCAGGCCAGTCTAGTACTCACACTATTTTACTCTGAAGCCACACTGTTGTAACACGTGCAGAATCTGGCTTGGCATTGTATTATTAATAAGTAGGGACGTCCCTGAAAAAGACTTCGCTCGGATGGCAGCATATGTTGCTCCAAAACCTGTGTGTACCTTTCAGCATTAATGGTGCCTTCACAGATGTGCAAGTTACCCATGCTATGGGCACTAACACACCTTCCTACAATCACAGATGCTGGCTTTTGAACTTGTGCTAATAGCAATCCGGATGGTCCTTTTCGTCTTTGGCCCAGAGTACACGACGTCCATTATTACCAAAAACAATTTGAAATGTGAACTCGTCAGACCACAGCAAACATTTTCCACTTTGTATCACTCCATCTCAGAGGAGCTTGGGCCCAGAGAAGCTTGCATGTTTCTGGGTGTTGCTGTACCGGTGCATGAAGCATTTGTTACCGGGCCGAATAGAAAGAATGACCAATTTATATTATTTCCGTTGTATTGCGTTTCGTGTGTCAAATGTGTTTTATTTTGAAAATTGACCGGATCTTCTCCGCCGCAACGGCTGTGCGTCTCAATTGACACGTCAAGACTGCACAGAACGCTTCTGTTTCCCCCCGCAGCCGACTCGCTAACGGCGGCCAAGCTCAAAGAACCAATCGTTTCATAAACTGATTAAGTTCATTACGTTCACTGAAAAGATTCGTTCGTTGAACGAAACATTTGCGAATGAAACAGCACTAGACTGCACGTGTCGGTCACATGATACATTACTAAAAATAAGGCCGCAAACTAGCGAAAATGAGTAAAAAACAAACGTCTTTGGAGAGCTTTTTTTCAAAAGGAAAAAAGCCACCTGAGGAGTCAGAAGAAGAGCGTACAACCTCAAAGAAAAAGAAAGCTTCTTTTAATAGAAAATATCAGGAGTCCTACTTAAAATACAGGTTTATCACAACAAGTAACTCTCACGCACAGAGTCCACTCTGCATATTACTGTATGTGGCGACAAGCTAGCCAACGACACGTAGAGACGAAGCACCCTGGACCAAAAGATAAGTCGTTGGGAGTTATTTGAAAGAAAAAGAGATCAACTGAATACCCTGCTACCATTGCCAACATCCTATCTTTGTGAAGCGGGCTTTTCTGCAGCGACAGTAACGAAGACAAAATTACGGAACAGACTGGACATAAGGAACAAGCCCAGGGATCACACTGATTCTGCGTTATGGTGAGTTCTTAAGCCGGTTGTGTTCATTTAGTTTATATATATATAAACCGGTCCGCGGTACAAAAAAGGGGAACACTGCTTTACACAATAATGCGTTTTTTTAACGCAGTTCCATCTGAGGGATAGAAGGTCAAGGGCATTCAATGTTGGTTTTTGGCCTTGCCTCTTACGTGCAAAGATTTCTCCACATTCTCTGAATCTTTTGATGTTATTATGTACGGGAAATGATGAAATCCTTCAATTTCTCGCAATTATATGTTGAGAAAGATTGTACTTAAACTGTTGGACTACTTGGTCACGCAGTTGTTCACAAGTGGTGAACCTTGCTCCATCCTTGCTTGCGAACTTCTTCTTTTCCTTTCGGCTTGTCCCGTTAGGGGTCGCCACAGCGCGTCATCCTTTTCCATGAGAGCCTATCTCCTGCATCCTCCTCTCGAACACCAACTGCCATCATGTCTTCCCTCACGACATCCATCAACCTTCTCTTTGGTCTTCCTCTAGCTTTCTTGCCTGGCAGCTCCATCCTCATCATCCTTCTACCAATATACTCACTCTCTCTCCTCTGGACGTGTCCAAACCATTGAAGTCTGCTCTCTCTAACTTTGTCTCCAAAACATCGAACCTTGGTTGTCCCTCTGATGAGCTCATTTCTAATTTTATCCAACCTGGTCACTCCGAGAGCGAACCTCAACATCTTCATTTCCGCCACCTCCAGCTCTGCTTCCTGTTTTCTCTTCAGTGCCACTGTCTCTAATCCATACATCATGGCTGGCCTCACCACTGTTTTATAAACTTTGCCCTTCATCCTAGCAGAGACTCTTCTGTCACATAACACACCTGACACCTTCTTCCACCCGTTCCAACCTGCTTGGACCCGTTTCTTCACTTCCTGACCACACTCACCATTGCTCTGGACGGTTGACCCCAAGTATTTATAGTCCTCTACCTTTGCCATCTCTTCTCCCTGTAGCCTCATTCTTCCCCCACCACCCCTCTCATTCATGCACATATATTCTGTTTTACTTCGGCTAATCTTCATTCCTCTTCTTTCCAGTGCATGCCTCCATCTTTCTAACTGTTCCTCCAGCTGCTCCCTGCTTTCACTGCAGATCACAATGTCATCTGCAAACATCATGGTCCACGGGGATTCCAGTCTAACCTCATCTGTCAGCCTATCCATCACCACTGCAAAAAGGAAGGGGCTCAGGGCTGATCCCTGATGCAGTCCCACGTCCACCTTAAATTCTTCTGTCACACCGACAGCACACCTCACCGCTGTTCTGCTGCCCTCATACATGTCCTGTATTATTCTAACATACTTATCTGCCACTCCAGACTTCCGCATGCAGTACCACAGTTCCTCTCTGGGTACTCTGTCATAGGCTTTCTCTAGATCTACAAAGACACAATGTAGCTCCTTCTGACCTTCTCTGTACTTTTCCATCAACATCCTCAAGGCAAATAATGCATCTGTGGTACTCTTTCTAGGCATGAAACCATACTGTTGCTCGCAAATACTCACTTCTGTCCTGAGTCTAGCCTCCACTACTCTTTCCCATAACTTCATTGTGTGGCTCATCAACTTTATTCCTCTATAGTTGCCACAGCTCTGCACATCACCTTTGTTCTTAAAAATGGGCACCAGTACACTTTTCCTCCATTCCTCAGGCATCTTCTCACACACTAGAATTCTATTGAACAAGCTGGTCAAAAACTCCACAGCCACCTCTCCTAGATGCTTCCATACCTCCACAGGAATGTCATCAGGACCAACTGCCTTTCCATTTTTCATTCTCTTTAATGCCTTTCTAACTTCCCCCTTACTAATCATTGCCACTTCCTGGTCCACCACACTTGCCTCTTCTACTCTCCCTTCTCTATCATTTTCCTCATTCATCAACTCCTCGAAGTATTCTTTCCATCTACCTAGCACACTGCTGGCACCAGTCAACATATTTCCATCTCTATCCTTAATCACCCTAACCTGCTGCACATCCTTCCCATCTCTATCCCTCTGTCTGGCCAGCCTGTATAGATCCTTTTCTCCTTCTTTAGTGTCCAACCTGCCATACATGTCATCATATGCCTCTTGTTTTGCCTTTGCCACCTCTACCTTTGCCCTGTGTCGCATCTCAATGTATTCCTTTCGCCTCTCCTCGGTCCTCTCAGTGTCCCACTTCTTCTTAGCTAACCGTTTTCCTTGTATGATTTCCTGTACTGTGAGGTTCCACCACCAAGTCTCCTTCTCTCCTTTCCTGCCAGAAGATACACCAAGTACTCTCCTGCCTGCTTCTCTGATCACCTTGGCTGCAGTGGTCCAGTCTTCTGGAAGCTTGCTTGCGAACAATTGACATTATTATACTCACTTGTTTCCAATTAGCCTGTTCACCTGTGGAATGTTGTTTTGTTTAACATTCCTCAATGTTGCCCCTGTCCCATCTTTTTTGGAATGTGTTGCAGGCATCAAATTAAAAATGAGAGAATGTTTCCAAAAAAACAAAAACCTTCATCAGTTTGAACATTGAATATCTTGTCTTTGTTGTGTATTCAATTGAATATTGGTTGAAAAGGATTCGCAACTCATTGTAATCTGTTTTTATTTATGTCTTACAAAACATCCCAACTTCATTGGAATTGGGGTTTGTATTTTAAAGAGTACATATTATGGAAACATTTATTTTTAATTTAATTAATTTTATTTAATTTTATTTTTGCTTGTGTTTCAATGTGTAAGGATTTACTTATTTTTTTTCCAAAATAAATGACCCTGCAGTGCTGATCAGTCAGTCAGTTTTTTTATTGATTTAGTTTGGCTTAGCACTGGTCTGCAGTTGCGTATTTATGGAATGCATGCTTACAGATAAAAACAGAAGCATCTGCACCATACACACGTTCAGACCTTCTTTTCTTTATTTGTGGAGGAACCGTGGTTGTGGCGTATAATTGCACCTGAAAAAAAAAACATTCACATGAACTCCGCAAGCTGTCTGCTTACGTCACTGCACACTGCTGGGTTTTATTTCTGCAACCACAGCTCCCACGATGGATATGAACACAAAATCAAACTTGGATGGAAACCGTGGTGATGACTCGTCACCACAGCCACCACTACACTGGGCAGCTTCTGTGTAGGCAGTTCAAGAAGCACACAGTTTTGTTCCATGGCGCTCTCAAGATTGTGTGTGATCGTGCAAACATTAAGCATTTACTTCCAAACAGAAGGGCCCTCTGTCTCTTTTTTTCTATTAGATTTACACCCTGGCCTGTCTAAACAACAAACTCAAATTCGATCTGGACGTATCTATTTTGGTTATATATTTAGCTTATGACTCCTTGCCTGTATCATGCCAGCGATGTTAACTAGCTGGAGCAAGGCTATATTTACACTGAGCTGGGCATCCATCACCACAGTGCAAACCCATGGACAGCCAGTGAGGCGAGGAAAGGAAAGTGTGGTCCATCAGTCACCAAAGTCCAATCACAGGGCTTCCCTATTTAAAACATTTTGCAAAAGTGCCACAGGTCACCATGTATTACTACTTCTTAACATCTGCACCTAAAATGCACTTGTGCACACTCATACAGATTGCACGCATTGAGTATGCACGTGTTCCCAGACTGCATGGTTTCCAGTGACACAAGTGTGGACAGGGTGAAGAAGAAAAAAATCAGATGGTGTCACCTGGGCTCGCTGCCCGGGCACGCAGCACCTGAATGACCTCACTCAAGGCACACACACAAAATAACACATCAGATGTCAAACACAAACTGGATGGACTGTCTACAACTGCAAATAGACCAGTAGACACAGCCTGGCAATGACAGATGCATTTAAAGCAGACAGACAGAGGTCAGACAGTCTGCACTGAGACTTTCCTCCATTTGGGGGTTTGTGGTAGACTCGCAATAAAGGTGCAACTATGGCGCTATAATATGCAGTACTGTGCAAGTCTCCATTCATCATCCATCATTAGACTTGCTATGATGACCATAATGTGATTAGTGCACAGTAATTCTAATACAGAAGAAAAGCTTGTGTCAAGTATTTAGTGTGATGTCACCGTAGACTTACTCTTTTTACTCCATAATCATTCTTGTATAGCATGCTGTGAAGTACAGTGGTTAATCTGTTTTGTGAACACGCTCGTGACTCAAAACGCTATTATCTCAAATCATCTTTTCCTAATAAAATGAATAGAAATGCCATTAATCCGTTCCAGCCCCCGCCCCCACACCTCCCAAAAAAAACCCAAATAATTTAGTCATGTGTTTTTACCTTTACCACTCTATAAATATTGCCCTTTATCAAAACATACTTATAAAATAATTAAATATAATGTAAAGAATTAAACAATTGGTGCTTCATGATTATTTTATTTGCAGCTCCTTCTGGTGTCAAATCCTGGTTTCACTGCTGGGAGATACCAGTCACCTATGTGAAAACATTGGTATTGTTGCCTTTTTCAATTTATTACTTTGTACCATACTGTATGTTTTTAATGGACTATGAGTCTGCTTAATAAAGTTGATGATGATGTTGATGATGGTGTGCGCACCTTGGCCATCGAAGGACAGTATAATGCTGTCATGCAGACACAACTGAAGAAGGTTTTCAAAACTATTATAAATGACTCAGTAAACTGCAGTAATATTATTTGTTTTTTTGCAGAGAATGAAGTGAGTTTTGTCATATTGGGTCTCTACATGTGTTCTTCCACCATTTGTGTTCAAAAATCTGCTGGCTTAAGCATTATGAAACGGCCACATAGATGCTATTTGTTAGCCTGTGTATGGCATTTAGCAGTGTTCATTAGCATTAAGTTATGCGGAATTAAAGCTGGAGTTTGCGGTTTTAAAAAAACAAAACTTTTTTTATGTGTTAAAACTGTCTCTGTGACTTGACAGCAGAATATTATTAAAATTATCTTTTAAAAAATCATCCCTCTCTGGCCCCATCTAGTGACTTAAATTTGAATTATTATTTTAAAACCAACTAGCCAATCAGTGGGTGTAGAAACAGGTGGCGTGACCAAAGAGATAATAATAATCAATAATCAATCATTTGCTCACACGCAACTCGTGCTCATGAGCCACGTGCGGGGGGACACCCCAGCCTCCTGTAAAAGGAGACTATTGTAGTTTCTTAGCTTGATTTTTAAACTGGTGAGCAACCACTCCCTACTTCAAATCAAGGGTAATCATCTATAACAGTGGGTGGTGTCCTATACGCAGAGGCTGTATGACTAATCTTGAAAAAGCACCGAGAACGTCACGTCACCATTGTCACAGAGTCATCAGGTAAGTCGATCACCTCACTTATAGTTTTAATTGATTTTACATTCCAAAAAATTCAACATCAAACCGATAACATTTAGCACGGTCACGATGGATTCTGAATGAGGCAGCCACAGGCGAACGTAACTCAGCCCCATCATCTGGCCGACAAAGGAGAAGCACTCCGAAGCGGGCAGCCCAGCGCGACGAGCTGCTGTCTTCCTGGTTCTTCTCCGCTTCCAGCCACACTGCCCTCTGACCCTCACAGCTGTCAACGGTGCGCTGTGAGCAGCCATGATGGCCCGGTGGACACCCCGTCTTCCCAAATGATCATTTTCCAAATGATCATTCAAACAAGAACACTAGTGTCATATGACTGTAGTAGCATAATAACATATACTGTAACATTAGGCTACCTTGCAGTAAATATCACTTTTGCATGATAGTGTTACAATGTTGCATGAAGAGAACGATTTTCTTAACAGTTTAATGTGGTTCAACGTTACAATGTGTGACATGGGTTTTCTGCCTGTATCTTCATGAATGATATCATATTCGTTTAGTTATTAAAGTCTGTGAGACAATTTTGGAAAGGTGACTACGTACACATTCAGTCTCTTGCTAATCCCCATTTTTAGCAAAGGACTGGACTTGCTATATCAAACCACAGTCCCCTGCTGTTCTAGCCTGAACCATCCCAGTAGACCTCCCGATGGGACCTTCACTGCCATGTTTATTGCTGAGGTAGCTGTCCATCCCCGTGGACGTAGATTCTCCCGGTCTCTCTCGGGATTTTAAGGCAAGTTACAAGTTGGCTGCACATGCAGAACTTCGATTTGCAAGCTTGTGTTCTGACAGTCTCTCCGTGCAGTCCAGCTGGCAGCAAGTAGTCTAGGCAGCAGCGGGCCGTTGCGGCCCGGACTCTAATGGGTTGGTATCTTCTTTGCAGGGGCCAAGTGGTTAACACCTTGGAGTGGCAAAGAAACATGCCATGTAGGGACATTTGTCTGTGAGCTTAGAAACACTGAAACCTAAGAAGCCTTTCAAATCCCCTGACTGACTCTGGAGTATTAATAACGCTGCCATACACACAAGCCCAACTACCTACTGATTAAATCGGACCACTGCCGGGAAGAGGTTATTGTGTGCGTAGTATTTAGATGCCATGATACCTTTTACCTGCCTGTCCCTCCTGAAGAGTAGAGGCTGCAGTGTTGATGTTGGGGTGTGACTGGATGGTAATGAGTGTGCGTGTGTGTGAGACCACTTAATTGCCATGTTAACTTGTAAATTAACACCCCAGCTACCCACAACCCACCATGACCACACGAATGCACAAGCCTCTTGGATGGTGAGGTCATGATGGTCAGTAGATCCTTGTCATGCGGTGGGGGGAGTGCGGCTGACTGCTATAAACAGAGAACCCCAAGTAGGAGGGGGGATACTTTCAATACGCATGACCAGTAAACTTGTACGCCTCCCCTCACATCTCACCTTTTAAATCCTGGCACTTATGCACGACAACAACTTGCACTAAGCTCAGGAAAATGGCAATACCTGAATTATTATTTATTTATTTTTTTGGGTGTGCTGGACTAAATAGAACATTTAGAAAAGTGTTCCAATAAAGTGGAAGCACAGCTGCTCCAGTCACATCACAGCCCGACTTTGTGACCTCTGAGCTAAGCACAAGGACTACACATACACAATGTGCTATAAATCGTGCGCGTGTTGATAGCTGTAATCTGCAATGTGCATTGGTGTGGTGACAAGGGTTGAACTGTTGAAACTATACAGAAAAGGACACATACAATGCAAAGTAACAATCTATTATCACCAAGTACAGTAACAAGTTGAACTGATATGCCGTTGTCTAATGCGGTATCATTTAGTGTAGCTTCACTTTGGAAATGTACCACAAACTTACGCCTGGATTCCTGTATTTGCATTCCCGTGTTGTGAGGAGAGGAATCACTCAATGTGATGTCATGACAGGTTCATAAGTTGTGTTCCCATACATGCCCAGACAAAGCACCCGTGTCAACACAACTTCAACACATTGGGATTTTTTTTCTCCTTTCTGTGAGAAATTTTCATTTCATTTCATTTCACTTTCCATTACTCCTTCTTACTTTGTGGGAACAGTTCAGTGAACAACTTGAAGTGGCGTGAAGCAGGCCCAAAAAATTCATGTAAATGGCATGGCATGTAAATTCGACACAGTACAGAGAAGAGTAATGTTAACAAGACTGCGAAATTTGAATGAATAAAGAAAATCGCTAAGTATATAAAATCAGCTTTCAAAACTTGAATAATAAATGCCAACTCTCAGCTCTTGGATGCTCTGGGCAATGGATGCGCCAAAAGGACAAGCATACTGAGGGGGCGATAGTTTATACGATGTCAAATCACGTTAGGAGGCTCAACTTTAAAATTGAATGGTTATTGTGGACTATAATTATAAAAATAAGCACACAAGTCAACGTACCCTCATTGTTGGTGACGTAATGTCACAGCGGAACACGATACCTGACGATAGCGGGACGGTAGGAGGAAGCTCTGGCAGTTATAGACAATTGGCACTGCCCCATTCACTAGCATCCTTGGCTGTGAAGAAATGAAAGAAACCAAAATTAGTATTGTGCGTGTTATACAATAAAACCAGAATATGCGACACCAATTGGATTTTAAAATAGAAACTAAATTACAAACACTCAAAAACTTAACAAAATAAAGAAAACACTTCACTAATGTGATCTCACTTAGTGAGCATCACAAACCAAAACAAGGTTTCCCAACTGAAGTCAGGAGTGTGTTCTTATTGTTGTACTCATGTTTTCTCAGATTCTTATGAAAATGCTGTTTACATGGTAGTGTGTTTCCCAATACTTATGAAAATATGTGAATGTCAATCATCCATGTAGCCAGTGACATTTCTCTTGCTATCCAAAAATCTGAAAGGCCAAAGCCATAAAATGTAAATTACGAATGGGTCATCTTGCACAAGAGCTAAAGCAGTCTATAACGCTCTCCTTGCTTGCTTCATCTGTGTGTGTGTGTTTGTGTGCGTGTGTGTGTGTGTGTGTGTGTGTGTGTGTGTGTGTCAGCAGAGTCATCAGACTGTCTGTCTGCTCTGACCGGGTTAGCTTCCAGCATCCTTCACATCAAACAGCGCATTCTGTCTCCCACACGTCCACTGCATTTTTCACATAATTCATGCAGCGCAGCTGAGACTGTCTCCATACTTCCCTGCATGCAAGTGTGGTCCACGCTGGGTAAATAAATATGTATTTTTCTTATGCTACTCAATCCCTACATAGGGGGAACATAGTAAGCCCCCCCCCCCCCCCAAAAAAAAATAAATAATAATAATCAACAACACACTCCTGTGCTATGCATTCAGCATATGCAGGTTCCTGAGGAGAGCTAGAAACCACATAGAAAAGCATGGAAACAGCAATGGAAAGCTTACTTATGATTGCAAAATGCACCATTGAATTGCTGGGCCTGTAAAACAAATATGGTTTGTTCAGGGATTCCCCTTGTATTCTGCAGAAGCACACACACACACATACACACACACACACACACACACAGTAACTGGCTTCTCACTCAGTGGCTGAAAAGCAGCATTGTGCGAAGGCCGGGAAAGTCTGGTAAATGGAGACGTATCATTGTGACATTCTCCATTCTGTGAGAAAGACAACTCCTGTTACAAGAACCAGAGGAGAGGCATCTAATAGGAAACAACTGTACTCTTGCCTGGAATGTGTGCAGTGCCACCATAGAGCAGGAGGACAGTCTGTTCTTTGGTTGACTCTTTGCTTGTCAAACATCAGAAGGCTGTGACACATGGGTGTATCAGTGATTTCTCTCTTCAGAGAGAGTCCTCACAAGTTCACCCACCCGATAAATAGCTCAATTGAACTTGATCCAAACGTGATTTATAGTAGTGTTTTTTCCAGCGCATAATTGGACTTACAGGATTGCAGTATTACTGCGAAGAGGCCATCACTTTTTGTGTTTGACTTTTGTTGAGGAGTGGAATTTTCATAGGAAAAAAACATTGGTGGGGCACCAACCACTGAGGTAGACTACATACCAGAAAAACCATAGCACGGTCTCCTACCGTCTAAGGTACCTTTTGAAAAATTCCAATGTCTGCCGAACTAAAGGACCACTTAACGAATAAAAAAAAAAACATTTGATGCATATGTAGCATCCAAATATCCAATAGCAATAAGACTCTTGGAACTGGACCGTACATTACAAGGGTTTGTGCCAAGGTTGAACATGAATCTAGAACCCAAACAAGCATGAGACAGATGATCTCCCTCGCCTACCAGGCCACCAAAAATATGCCCCCCAAAATAAATAATAATAATACAAATAATGACAGTATGTTAACAAGTGATTAGCATGTCTGCCTCAAATTGGTGAGGTTTTGTTTTCCAGTGCTTGTATGCTTTGGCTTCCACCCACATTTGAAAAACATGCATGTTAGGTTCATTGAAGACTCCAAATTGTCAATAGGTGTGAATGTACTGTAAGTGCTCTGTGATTGGCTGGCGATCAGTCCAAGGTGTACCCCACCTATTGCCCGAAGAGATGGATGGATGTACTCATATTTAATCTTTTTCTATTGTGAGAAACACTTTTGTGTAAATAGGTTATTTTACCAGACCACAATTTCACTTTGACTCTTGCAAACCTCCGTCATTCATAGTAGAAGTTACTCAAGGAACACTTGAGGTTTCCCACAAACCAGCTATGGTCCGCAAATCATGCTTTGAGAAACACTGGAATAAATCACATAAAAAAACAAAATCACTGATGACTCTATAATATAATGTTTGTACGTAGTGGAGCCTATCCCAGCAGCTGAATTCGGGCAAAATGGGTGCATTCTGGACTGGTCGCCAGTCAATTGCATAGCACTTATAGACAAACAACCCATCACACTCACTTTCACAACTATCGGCAACTTAGGTTTGCCGCACACTGCGCGATGTTGTCGAACCCGTTTGGACCGGATCGTCGCAATGAAAGTTGCCGACTCACCCCCACGCACGTTGAGCAATTGGATATATGGACACTGAACAGCGAGCCTGTGTAGGCGTTTGATGCAGCACATAAGGTATATTGTACTTTATCACGTTTATTAAACCATTAAAAAAAGATAGATTCATAGTTAAGGAAGAAGCCGGTTGCTAAAGAGAGTGGACGTGGGCAAGAATAAAAGCGAGAATGAGGGTATTTTATATCCATTGCTCCATTCATTTGAACATACCCAGCTCCGTACATGTCGCTTGCATACATTTTGGCCACAAGCTTCGCTTTTTCATCCACAGGCACATTAGAAATGATAACTATAGTTAAGTAGCGTAAAACACAGTATTTGATACTTTATATACTCTATTTACAAAGCTTGGGGGCGGTGCGCCCTTCCTTTCCGTCTCGCTCTCCATAAATCCGTCAATGACTTTTTAGCATGAGTAAAAGTTTATGTGCATTTTGATTGGATGTAATGTGCAACGGAAATCGTGGAAAAAACAGTGGCCGACTGTTCAGCCACTCATGAAAACAGTTGGCAAACCATGCACACTTCGTGACACTTCAGTTGGGTTCAGTCGCGTCGCTCGGTGTGTGGTAGCCATTAATTTAACATGAATGCAGTTTGGAATTAGGGAGGAAGTACTCGGAGATTCAAACCCAGAACCTCTCGATTTTGAGCCCAACGTGCGAACCACCGAGCTGCCATCAGAGTTCAAGCAGATAAAACATCTGGTTTGGGTTGAATTATTTTCTACTGTTTTCCCGGCCACTTGTTGCTAGGCAGTGTTCATAGGACTCAATTATAACTGCCCCATAGGCCAATGAAAACATTTGCATAAACAATCACGCCTATTAAGTTATTTGAATGGACAATTGAACCGAGAGCCTGCAGGGAATCAGACAGACACACACTCAAGAAATTTAATTACTGCATAAACAGCACTATGATTGAGTTTATGAATAATACATTATTAGTACCAGACGGGCAATTCAGGGTTACAATCAACCTGTCCAAAAGGAAATATATATGTATAGACGTGTATATATACACATGTACATACATACATATACTGTACATACACATACATACATTTAAGGAAATTTTAACTATGTAAATAGTACCTCATCACATCACAACGACAACCACAACCAGTGACCGACCGTAAAGCCTAATGGCATGCTCATTGATTCTCTGTTTATTTCTTATCCTTATAGCAGAAGGGATAAAGGAATTTGCGTAGCAGTAAGTTTTCCGCACCGACACAATAATACCGCTGACCTGAGCCATTATTGCAAATTCACTGCCACGTACATGATTGGGTTGGGTTTATATTGTATTTGCTTTCTGGACCACCCGTATTGCCCTTGTCCGAAGGGAGCAGAGGTGCTTAAGATGGACTCTAGTCATTTTGGAACACATTTAGATTATGCCGTTCAGACACTTCTTGTCTTTCACAGCAAAACAACCAAACCAGCATACCCTAAGACAACCACCCCTTTCTTCATTGACTGAGAGCAAGTTTATTTGTTCCAATTATTATCTAATCAAATCACTACTCTGTATTGAATATACAACTTGACTGACTTGTGTATTAATTCCGTTTATGTGATAGGTAGAATAATTATCATTTGACATCAAATGTGTCAAATCTGTGAACAAAACTCTAATAATATTAAAGTGGAGATGAAGACACCAAGATGAAATCAATGAAATGATAATGAAGAAACATACGAAAACACCATTTTCACTTTTGCGCAATCTGTAGCTTCCTCTTTTCTATAGCATGCTGCAATACTCTTTCTCTCTGCATGATTCACATTTCCTGTGGTCACACTATCGCAGTACACGTCTGAATAGTTGATAGAATTCCATTGGATCAAGCGATAAATGAATAACTGCCATCAATCTGTCTCACTGAAAGTCAGTTTTTGTTTGCTTAGCTTCATCCAGAGCTGTGTCTAAAAAATTATCCATACTGGCAATTTTGCCCTTCTCATACATTACAGAAAAGGCATACAAATGAATTATTACATGAGGTAACAGAAATATGAGTAACAGACCTCTCAAACTACAACAATGACAAATTACAAATAACAAATTAATACCACTCTGATGGTGTTGTTCAAAACACACAGCTTTTGTACTGGATTGTGTAATGTGCATGTGTACCTAATGAAGTGTTTCAACTGAAATGATGCCACAATGTGTGTGTGAACACGTTTATCTACTATCACACATCTACACATCCATCCTAAGTATGCAAGTAAAAAATATCTTCCAACAGTTGTGTTGCTGACAGGCAATTGAAGCGCCTCCAAGATATGGAAAAACATTAAATTGAAGTTAATCCTTACAGAAGAGATTGGAAATTAAAATTATTGACTAATAAATTGGTCCGCAACAAAACATTTGAAAATAGTACATCAACACATATAGGGGTATCCTTTAATAAAACAAAAATAATTGTGACGTACCTTTAAATGTCCCGTGTTTTGGCTATTTAGACTTCCATAGAGTGATTCTAACATGGACCTAGTATAAAAGTGTCAATTTCATTTTTAAAAACACCTTGGTTTTATCGTACAAGTATCTAGAAAAGTCCCCACTGACACCTATTTCTGTTTGACCCAGTTTTGTGTCTGCTTTGTCTATATTCGGCTAAGACCGCCCCTTTCCACTGTTTGGTTGCCTCTGTGGAAAAGACCCACACGTGTTTGTTATGTTGACACCGCTGGGTCGGGAGCGGAAAGGGAAGGCGGAGATCTTCGCTAGTGACGTAGATAAGCTTGAGAAATTCGAATGGCCTGATTTCAGTCCTCTACAGAAAAATGTCTTTAACTCGGGAATGATTTGAATTCATATTTCACATGTTTGCTGAGGGGCCATAGAGACAATATTACAACCCAAATACCAAAAAAAGTATTTTTAAAAAAGTATTTTTAAAAAAAAGGTCTTCCTTACCCAATCAGAAACATGAATAATGTATGGAATAATCTGAAAGACCACACACATCACGAGGACAAAAATCAGCATCTATGTTCTTACTGCTATTATAGTTTGTGGTGTGCTCTCACGTTACGATATCTCCGTCGACAATCACGTCTCCTCACCCAAACCAGATGTCTATCGTAGTGTCAAGACTGACCTGGGAAAGGCAGCATGGTGCCACAGGGCAATACAAATACAAAGGGGGAAACAAAGAGTATCCATTTTCTGAGCCGCTTATCCTCACAAGGGTCGCTGGAGTGCTGGAGCCTATCCCAGCTATCATCGGGCAGGAGGCGGGGTACACCCTGAACTGGTTGCCAGCCAATCTCAGGGCACACATAAACAAACGACCATTTGCACTCACATACACACCTACGGGCAATTTAGAGTCTTCAATTGACCTACCATGCATGTTTTTGGAATGTGGGAGGAAACCAGAGTGCCCGGAGAAAACCCACGCAGGCACGGGGAGAACATGCAAACTCCACACAGGCGGGGCAGGGGACAGAACCCCGGTCCTCAGAACTGTGAGGCAGACGCTCTAACCAGTCGTCCACCGTGCCGCCTTGATTTAACATTTGAATGAATATTTTTAAATCTAGGTATTCACAAACTTGCACAATCACTGTGACATTTATTTATTAAATTAAATATTTACTGGCAGTTTCAATTAGAGTAACCCAGTATTATAAAACAGCATCTGATTGCTACTCAATATAATGCTCAATATAGTTTTAAGTAAATAAATAAATGGTAACAATAATAATTAATGAATAATATTATAAATAAACCCTCTCTTGCTATGATTTGAAATACACAATTTGTTTTCGATTTACGTTTGTTTGGATAGTCGTTTGTAAACATAAGTATCACATCAAAAATTAAATCACTGGTATCGAACAGCACTGCTAGTCATTGGCTGTTTTATGCATTTAATTTAAAAAAAAAAACAGTTACGGTACATTATTTCCTGATTGTGGAACATCACTTCAGCGTCATATTTCATCACGCCACTTTACAGGTGCGATGTGACAGCTGTGAATCACTAGTAAGCGAGCCACTGACAGGTCTGGTTCAAGTTTATCTGGTGTCTTATGACTGGTTGTACGATGAGGTTGCTAAAATGCCAAACATATCTTACATACGTGCGAGGGGCCTGAGACAGTCACGTGTCGTGGAAACATTTCGATAATGCTTGGCCGCTACTGGAAAGTATTTAGAGGAATGATGTGCCGCCTCGAAAGTATGGCATTGCCTCAAGATGCATCGGTGAGTGCCGTGCTCATATTTGAGGTCGATGTAAGCGAGCATTGTCCATGATAAAGGGCATCCCCACATCTTGTAGTTTTTCTAGGAACAGACCTTTAGGATATCAAACATACAGTATCTTGCTGCAATAATCGGTAAATAATGGGTTTGATTCCCAGCAGGTACCCCAATAGCCAGCTACCAAGAGTCCTACAGCCAGGATAAATGGAAGGGTCAATATCAATGAAATGTATTTCTTTAACACTTTATTTTAATAGTATTTAAAGAGTCATCAAAGGTTAATCTCCTCCATACTTGGTGGATTTGGTGTTATTTTATTGTCCTTTTAGGTCAATGCCTTTTTCTTGATGTCCCTCACACAAAATAAAAAATTAAAGGTAACTGAGCATTGCAGGGTTCCTTACCTCCAAACTGAGGAATGCACTTCCTTTTGAGCTAAAGGTTTCCTCCTCTGTGGACATTTTTAAAAAGGATTTTAAAAACACATTTGTAAAGGCAGGAATTTGAGTAAGAATACATTTAAAAAATATATATATATATATATATATATATATATATATATATAGTATTAACTGTAAAATGATTCTGTATCTTAAACGTGTAGGCCTATGACTGTATTTTGGATGTACAAGGAGACCTTTTTTTGTCATTCTGATTTAAATCATTCTGATTGAAGATCTTTGGTCAAATGTTTATTTGGTGTATAAATGTGCATTACATTTAATTGGAAATAGCCGTTTTTCAGAAGTGTGACATGCGAAGATCTATCGGGATTTATCAAGATGGAGGTCAGTCGTCTATTTAGCATAGTAGTTGCACTTGCTTTTACACATTTATTAAAGCAACAGCTTGATAAAAACAAGTTCAAAGTAATTAAAAACAATATATCCTTTGCATATGAGTTCAGGTTGGAAGTCGACATATTTACAAGAGGGTAAACAACGACGTCATTGCGGATTTATGTCAAGACAGAGCATGCGCCAACAGGACACAGTCTGACTATTCCAATTGAATCGTTTACATGACGTTTGATCAGTTTGGCAAAAGGAATATTGAACCTCTGTGAAAACAAATGAAATTGCATTTGGATTCAGTCTGTTTATTCCAAATGAGGTGTTTACAATATATGGAACTTTTTTATTCAGTTTGAGCTTCTAACCTGATTCTAATCAGAATAATGCTGCATGTAAACCCGGGTTATGTGAAGCACTTTGTGAGTCCTCTCTGTGAAGTGCTATATAACCAAAATGTACTGACTTACTTTCTTACTTACTTACTTACTTATTTGACAAAAATTTTAGGTAAATCTTCATTTACCATCAGTCAAAAGTTAATTAAATGTCAATGTGAAGCAACTTGCAAAGGGATTTGCTTTTAGTAGCTAACACACTCTAACTAACATTAACTAACTAGCGTTCTAGTGTGTGTGTGTGTGTGTGTGTGTGTGTGTATGCGAATTATGTGTGTGAGTACGAGTGTGCGTACGAGTGTGTGCATCCATGTGCACGTGTTCGTGTGTGTGTGTGTGTGTGTGTGTGTGCGTATGTGTGTGTGGGTGTGGGTGTGTATGTGAGCTTCTACGTACCACTTTTCCACGCCGCAGTACTGACTCAGCTCTAATAGGTTCAGTCTGGTCAGTTTTGCTCTTCAAACAATACTGCATGACACTACTAAACACCCATCACATTAAAAACATCGATAGAAGGACACGCTAACAAACACAGCTACAATAAAGAGAACAATTTTAATCAAAAGGAGACTGAGGGCTGCAAGAAAACAGATCATCAGTGGGGTAAAATACTGCAGCATCAAGAGCGAAGGCTTAATGGGGTACAAAGTTTGTTACCATGAAGACCAGGTGTCTAGAGGGTTTAAGAGCGAGGGGTTTCGTCTTGCCACAATGGAGCTTAGAGTGAAGGAAAAAAGTGAGTGTCTGTAAAGACAATAAAAACCTTTAAGGAGTCAACACTTTACCACTAAGTTGCTGAATTACATTTGTTTAATCCAGTGTGCAAATCCTTTCAAGTGGACACGTCCCCAGCCCTCACCCACCATGTCGACAACGTCACCAAGCAATCAAGTATCAAGGACACTACAAAGACAAGATATTTAATGTTCAAACTGGAAATCTTTATTCAAAAAAGAGGTTGGAAAAAAATCCAGATCTAGGCACTCAGTACCTAACAAACAACCAAACCAAACCAAACAAATGTCAAAACCCTTTATTTTTTAGGGCTCAGACATTAAAAAACACCAATGCGTAGAATAGACCCTGATGAAGGTCACTGGCCTTCATCAAGTTTTATTATTAGTTCATTCATTAATTCATCTTCCGTTCCGCTTATCCTCACTAGGGTCGCGGGCGTGCTGGAGCCTATCCCAGCTATCTCCGGGCAAGAGGCGGGGTACACCCTGAACTGGTCACCAGCTAATTGCAGGGCACATATAAACAACCATTCGCACTCACATTCACACCTGCGGGCAATTTAGAGTCTTCAATTAACCCACCCTGCATGTTTTTGGGATGTGGGAGGAAACCGGAGCAAAAACCCACACAGGCATGGGGAGAACATGCAAACTCCACACAGGCGGGGCCAGGATTTGAACCCCGGTCCTCAGAAATGTGAGGTAGATGTGCTAACCAGTCATCCACAGTGCCGCCAAGTATTATTATTATTATTATTATTATTATTATTATTATTATTATTATTATTATTATTATTATTATTATTATTATTATTATTATTATTATTATTATTTATAACTTGGTTTTTGCAAGTAATTACTCATTCTGATTGGTCTCTGGAACTGTGTGAAGTACGATCCTGTTTCAAACGCTCCACCATCATCCCAGTCCCCAAGAAACCTGCAATCTCGGGGCTGAACGACTACAGGCATGTCGCCCTGACATGACATCTGTGGTCATGAAGTCCTTTGAACACCTCATGCTGCTCTGCTGGACCCCCTGAAGTTTGCCTACCGAGCAAACAAGTCTGTGGATGATGCAATCAACATGGGACTTCACTTCATCCTAGAAAACCTTGATGGTGCGGGGACCTATGCGAGGATCCTGTTTCTGGAAATCAGCTCTGTGTTCAACACCATCATGCCCAAATTCTTCTCCTCCAAGCTTCTCCAGCTCAGCGTCTCGCCTGCCATCTACCAGTGGCTTTACAGCTTCCTGATGGGCAGGACACAGCAGGTGAGGCTGGGGGACACCACATCATCCGCACGCACCACCAGCACTAGGGCGTCCCAAGGATGTGTCCTCTCTCCGCTGCACTTCTCTCTCTACATGAATGACTGCACCTCAAGGTACCCGGCTGTCAAACTCCTGAAGTTTGCAGATGACACCACATTCATCGGCCATTCATTCAGTCATCAAAGACGGTGGTTAGTCTGCGTATTGACAGGAAGTGGAGCAGCAGGAGCTGTGGTGCGGCCGACACAACCTGGAACTGAACATGCTCAAGACTGTAGAGATGATCGTGGACGCCACTCACGCTGTCAACCGTTGAGACCTTCAAGTTCTTGGGAATTACAGTCTCTCAGGACCTGAAGTGGGAGACCAACTTCTGAGGATGCACAGCCTGTCATAGGAGCTGTTGAGGCAGTTCCACACAGCAGTCATTGAATCAGTCATGTGGTCATCCACATCCATCCTAGTTTGGGGCTGCCAAAAAAAGGACAAACTCCGACTGCAACGGACAATCAAAACTGCTGAAAAAATTGGCGGTACCCCCATACCCACCCTTGAGGACTTGCACGCTGCCAGAACTAAGACAAGAGCATGCAAAATCCTCTTGGACCCTCCACATTCTGGTCACCACCTCTTCCAGCTCCTTCCCTCAGGTAGGTGCTATTGAACAATGCAAACTAAAACTAGCAGACATTCCAGCAGGTTCTTCCCTCTTGCCATTAACTTCTTAAACAGTTAACTTACCATTCCATTGTAACATGCTGCCAATTTTGTCTTGACATTGTTGTCACATCTCTGTCAGGCCAATTATACATTATTCGTGCACTCACTGTAGTAGTCTCCCCACTCTGCACTATTTGCATATCTGTTGTTGACTAATGCTGGCCACTCATGTGCTTGAGAAGTATCTGCACCCTTTGCACAATTGACACTGTTGCAGATTATCGCACTGCTAGTCATGTTAAACTGCTTACATTTCTTGAAGACTGCACCATTTGCACAATGGTCACTGCACCAGATTATCGTGCTATTAAGTCATTTCAAACTGCTCTAAATTGCTTGAGGACTGCATTATTTGCACAATTGTCAAAAAAAAAAAAATATATATATATATATCTATATATATAGATATATATATATTGCAAACTAAAACCAACTTCTGAGGATGCACAGCCTGTCATAGGAGCTGTTGAGGCAGTTCCACATATATATATATATATATATATATATATATATATATATATATATATATATTGTATTGGCATAACTCCGTGACCGGTCGGTCACCTTTCATTGCTCAGTGACTCCCCATACTGTGTTTTTATGTCTCAAAAATATTTTCTGTTAAATGGCTGTCTGTTGTCGTACTAGAGCGGCTCCAACTAAAGAAGACAAATTCCTTGTGTGTTTTTGACATACAAGTACTTGGCAAGTAAAGCAGATTCTGATTCTGAATCAGAAGTTGATCCCTGCAACACGTTCAAAAATAGCTGTGACAGGGGCATGTTTACCAGTGTGTTGCATCCCCTTTCCTTTTAACGAAACTCAATAAGCGTTTGGGAACTGAGTACGTTAATTGTTGAAGCTTTGTAGGTGGAATTCTTTCCCATTCTTGCTTGATGTACAACCTCTGGTTCTCAACAGTCCGGGGTCTCCGTTGTTGTATTTTGCGCTTCATGCCCCACATTTTTAATGGGAAACAGGTCTAGTACTCTTACTCTTTTACTACAAAGCTACACTGTTGTAACACGTGAGAATGAGGCTTGGCATTGTTTGAAATAAGCAGGGATGTCCCTAAAAAAAAAAAAGAAAAAGAAAAAAGACATTGCTTGGATGGCAGCATATGTTGGTCCAAAACCTTTCGGCTTTAATAGTCCCTTCACAGATGTGCAAGTTACCCTTGCCACGGGCACTATTACACCCCCATACCATCACAGATGCTGGCTTTTGAACTTTGCGCTGATAACAATCCGGATGGTCCTTTTACTCTTTGTCCCGGAGGACATGACATCCATGATTTCCAAAAACAATTGGAAATGCGGACTCGACATTTTTCCACTTTGCATCTCAGATGAGCCCGGGCTTAGAGAAGCTGGCCAGCAGTATTTCTGGGTGTTGTTGATATATGGTTTGCGCTTTGCATGGTATGGTTTTAACTTGCATTTGTAGACTTGAAGTGTTCCTGAGCCCATGTGGCTTTACACAATGATGCCGCTTTTGAATGCAGTGGAAGGTCACAGGCATTCACGGTTGGTTTTCAGCTTTGACACTTACGTGCAGCGATTTCTCCAGATTCTCTGAATCTTTTGATGAAATTATAGACCGTAGATGATTAAATCCCAAAATTCCTTGCAATTGAGAAACATTCTTAAACTGTTGGACTATTTGCTCACGTAATGAACCTTGAAGTTTTGAACCTTGTCCCATCCTTGCTTATGAACAACTGAGCCTTTTAGGGATGCTCCTTTTGTCATGATTTTATGATTTTATCATCTCCTTTTATCAATCATGAGACTCACCTGTTTCCAATTAACCCGTTCACCTGTTGAATGTTCCAAACTGGTGTTTTTTTAGCAGAGCACATATAAACAAACAACCATTCACACTCACAGGCGAGGCCGGATTTGAACTCGCAACCTCAGAACCGTGAGGCAGATGTGCTAACCTGTCGTACACCCTGCCGCCGAAGAGAGAATATTTGAAATAAAATACAATAACGTTTATCATTTTGAACATTACATATTTTATATTTGTAGTGTATTCAACTAAATATAGGTTCAAAAGGATTTGTAAATCATTGTATAAAACTTGTTAGTGCCCATGTTAGTGAATGATAATCATTACTACCATTGTTATTTTTAGAGATACTATTATGAGAAAAGGTCTATAACCACTCACATGGCGGCCTCTCTTTCATGTCATTCAACAAGATCTCTGAATGAGGCAGTGGAACATTTCATAGGGCAGAAATGTGATACGTTTGTTTGAAAGATGAGCTTTAAAGTTACCCGAGTACTGCTTGGTCATACATTGACTCAGGTTACAGCAGCTGCAGGATTGGCCACCACAGACATGAGACATGAATCAAGGCCACGCTGGCGCTGTGGAAAGGATCTCTCTCAGAGTGAGTCAGGTTGGCTTGTGTAAATCCTGTTTTATCGGTACAAAGGTGGGCCCTTGGCTACACTTACCACACTTCCGCTCTTGTCCCTTTTCTTTACTGCCTCGCACCTCCATTCATCACATTCCACTGTTTTCCTATCACACCCTTCACGTGGACTATATAACTAGCTGTATTGCACTACTCATTGGCCTGTACAAAATACCTGTCATACGCAATAAAAGAAGAAATACTTTCAAGTTAATTACTGACGTGTTTTTAGGTCATAGAGGATGCCTTTTATTAGTTTCACTGTCAATACCAGGCTGAGTGTCACGAGACTTGTGTTGAGGGTGGCGCATGAACGAAATGTGAGCTAGAAATACCTAATGTATTTTACATCCCTGGTTCAAGAAACTGAGGTCTGACTCTGATTTGTTTGAATTTTGAAACCATTTGTCACCGAAGGGGCGGCACGGTGGGCGACTGGTTAGAGCATCAGCCTCACAGTTCTGAGGTGCGGGGTTCAATCCCCGTCCCCGCCTGTGTGGAGTTTGCATGTTCTCCCCGTGCCTGCGTGGGATTTCTCCGGGCACTCCGGTTTCCTCCCACATCCCAAAAACATGCATGAATTGGAGACTCTAAATTGCCCGTAGGCATGACTGTGAGTGCGAATGGTTGTTAGTTTCTATGTGCCCTGCGATTGGCTGGCAACCAGTTCAGGGTGTACCCCGCCTCCTGCCCGATGACAGCTGGGATAGGCTCCAGCACGCCCGCGACCCTAGTGAGGAGAAGCGGCTCAGAAAATGGATGGATGGATGGATTGTCACCGAAGGAATGAATACAAATACAAAGAATCCATTCCCTGGTCAAGCTGTCAGCTTTACAGGCATTGTGTTTTAAGTGGGTTAAGTGTACATACAAGAGGTTAGTATTTCCAGTTCTTGTAAAAACAACACTGTAAGTTTAATGGGAAAAAAAAGCTCATGCCACAGATGCGCTTGTTGGAGATCCCTTTTTAACATTCCTAATTGTCAGTGAAGTGTAAAAAGAAGTGCATCACTGTTAAAAGTCAACCATGAAAACTATAACACTCTAACCCCAGCTGTACTATGCATCATATCAAGAAACATCAGAAAAGTGTAAAGTTAACAAGTCTTCAACTTTCAATCTACTGTATATTTGTCTTTTCTCATGGTGTTTAGGCAGGTACTCTAAATCTTTTGAAATAGGTGTAGCAAAAATAGCTAAAGAAAAAGCAAAAGGCTTTTTGAAGCCTTTTGCTTTTTGAAGCTTCCTGAAATTTAAGATGTGTGTTTGCTGAAATCTTTGGTTAATATCCCAATTGTCAACTTTACAGGTTCAGGAGTACACTTTTCATCTGCAATCCGGTATATGCGCAGACAACTTCCGCATTCAGCAAACCAGGTTTGCATTTCTTCCTTGCTCGGGTGATTGGCGAAGGGAACCGTTTCAAAGCACCTGTAGGAACTACTAAATAACTAGGAACTACTAACTAACATCTACAATGTCTATTTTTTAAACACAAGATGTCACCACAGAACCACCAAAGATGACAATAGACGGTGTTTAGGCTTCTTTCGTATTAATATGTATCCTATCATATTTGTATAAATGAATGATATATATGTATTTAACGTTTGTCGTAAGACACTAGCCATAAAGAAAACTCAAGTCAGCTATTCCATGTTCTGCATTGGTCACGTCACGCTCTGCATATAGTGGATTATTTTCAGTTTTATTCTAATAAAATAACTAGATTTAGTTTCTGCAACGCACACAATTAAGTTGATCTAACAGGATTTACACTTACGGTAGAGTGGTTCACTCACCTGACTTCCGTTCACGCAGTGTCGGTTCAATTTCCTCTTAGTGATGCTGTAAATGTGAGTGTGAATGGTTGAAAGGTCTCAAAATGTGCCCTGTGACTGACTAGCGTCCAGTCCAAGGCATAGCCAGCTCCCGATGACATGACCCTGAACAGAATACGCGGTATAGAAAATGGATTGCAGGATAAAATGACTTAATTTCTATGGTGTTTGGTGGCAAGTACCGGTAATTGTAAAGATACAATTGTGTGGTACCAGTACGTGAAGTCAAATTTCTCATTTTTATTATTATCATTCCATGTAGAGGCAAGCACCATTAATTTCTCCACTAAAAGTAATCTAAATGTTTATACACTGTTAATACACTGTAATCTGGAACAGTATGCAGTAGTATACCTCAAGATAACAGTTTCAGAATCCTTTGCATGGTACGCTGTAATACAGAGAATGTTATCATTGATATTGGCAAACAAAACCCAGAAAACCCACTTCAGTTTTCTATTGGTGGACTGGCCAAGGCCCCTCACTAGGGTCGCGGGCGTGCTGCAGCCTATGCCAGCTATCATCGGGCAAGAGGCAGGGTACACCCTGAACTGGTTGCCAGCCAATCGCAGGGCACATACAAACAAACAACCATTTGCACTCACAAATGTTGTCAATCAACCTACCATGCATGTTTTTGGGATGTGGGAAGAAACCGGAGTGCCCGGAGAAAACCCACGCGGGCACGGGGAGAACATGCAAACTCCACACAGGCGGGGCCGGGGATTGAACCCCGCTCCTCAGAACTGTGAGGCTGACACTCTAACCAGTTGTCTACCGTGCCGCCTAGTGTAGTATCGCCATAGTTAAAAGGTCTGGAACTGCACTGTGTCCAGCCCTAAACCCTAAAAATAATATTGCTTTTACAGTATATTATGCTTTTCAATGGCCATTCCATGTAAGCAAAGTTGATCATAAACTATTCATAGGAAACTACCAGTAAAAACAGGATTACCTGGAAAAACAAGATTGCCAAAAACAATCAAGACAGGTTTTTGAGTGTTACTGCTGGTGGAGTAATACAGCAATAACCCTGAAATAGCAATAGCATTGGTTGCGTGAACCCATGGGGATTATGGGAAGGTGCCACCATGATGCCAACAACTCCTTATTGTTGTGTGTGTGTGCGCGTATTGTGTCGGATATTGCTTTAGTTTTCCCTGTATTTATTTGAAGTTCAAAGGTTTTGCAGTAAAAGGTCATTTTCTTAACTGAGGGCAGCAAACTAAAAGCAGGTGGAACGCCTCCTGCGGAACACATACACACTCATTCAGTCTACTTTTATCCTCACAACAATCGCGCTTCCTCACTTCAAACGGTGTTATTTCAGCTTTTCTGTGTTTATTGAGGGCGGCCCGAGAGCTGCATTATAAGTTAAGCCTATTCTTCTTGCCATTAGTTCAGTTCGTAGTATAAACACGAGTATTTTAGCCTCAAATTATCTCGCCGCTTGTGTGTCAAGGCCACCAGGGTATCCATGGCAACACAGGAGCAGTGACCTCACTCGACCGCCCTCCCTTGACGTCGCTCTAGCTGTCACCGCTGCCACTTTGGGCCCTCTTTCCTTCTCTCTTGTCAGTATTGTTTGGAGACAATCCGGGAGTTGGTGAAGGAAGGAATGTTGCGGCACAGTGACACAACACAGATGGAACACCCACATGGACACATCAGAAATGGAAAGAAGAAAGGAGCGTTGCTCAACTTTGTGACTGAGGCAGACCTGCATCATGAGCAGGTGTCATCTGTGAGAAAAGATGGTAAAGACGTTAAACATGACCGCAATAAAGCAAGCGTGTGGTTTCCGGTGACGTTCCCAGCTGTAATATTTATCACGAACTCGGTCAGCCCGTGATGAAGTCAACTTAAAAGCACATTGTCAGCTGATGTCATTTGATTGTGTCAAGCACTAACCAGTGCGTCATGTGGTCTTCTTAATTTGACACCAGGATGTACACTCACTACTGGCAACAATCCTAGGTACCCCTGCACAATGGAATGAGACACAATGCAATGGATACAAAACATAAGATCACTTTTGACTGACACTGTTAAGAGAGTTTGATTCAACAGCACAGTGGTACCTCCAAATTGTCGTCGGAAAACAAAAGTTGGGGGGGGAAATATGCCTTAAAAATATGAAGCTCAAACTGTCATCATGTCAAGAAATTTTTTTTTATAAAATAAAATACAGTTTTAGCCAAGCATATCTCAAGTCCCAACCTCTGGATATTAAACTATGAACCTGCTAAACCTGTTAGTATCTGTAGTGATGTCAGAGGAAGGTTTTTTTTTTTATTATTATCCCTCCACATCCTATTCTCTAGCCAGTTCCTTCTTTTTAGATTGTGGTCATATAAAATGGCATATTTTTAGCAATGTTTGTTGTTACTTTAAGCGGCAAACATCCACTGTTCTAAAAGTGCCACCGCTGACAGACACATGGAAGAAAACACTATGCTGGCAAAGGAGAGCGTCCAGAAAAAAACACAAAGAAACAACAATCTTTGTGTTTATGTAAGACAGGCCTTTCCTCGGTAAGGTCAGCAATGTGTCAGTGTGTGTGCATGAGTGTGTGCGTGTGCGTGCGTGTGTGCGTGTGTCGACAGTATATTTTCTCTGTGTATCTTATGATTATGCAGTAATCATCCAAGAAGGAAGAGCCTGTCCAAATACTCATGGTGTACCTTCACTTAGCTCCACCCACTTTCTCTCAAAATGAACACCCACTCGCACAAACGTGCAGGCGATACGTAACAATGTGTTTAGTTTAGATTACAGAACCAGGAAGAAGTGAATGGAAGAAGCAGTACAGTGTCGTTGACTTTGACAGAAATAGACACAATGGTCTTGACAGTTCATTTTTCTATTACTAGGCTGACCCTGACATGGAGGTAAATGAATGGAAAAACATGTGAAAGATGACATAAAATGATCAGAAGGGAGATCAGAAACATCAATTGAAATTCTTAGTAGATGGTACTGTTTGTGTTGCACTTCACAATAGGTATTGTCTTTTGAAATAATTAGATATTGGAACAAATGCCTTCCATCCATCCATTCATGTTCTTTAGTGCTTGTCCTCATTAAGGTCACAAGTCACTGGAGCCTATCCCTGCTGACACTGGGAAAGCTACGACATGGACTGGTTGTCGCAATATAGTTGCACCCAAAATGATTCCACTCCCATTGTATATTTATTATTGTGAATTTGAATATACAAACTTTCAATACATTCCACCTTCAATAAATAATGACCATTTGGAACATGAGCTGAGATATGTAAGTTCTTCTTTCTTTGTTGGTTCATTATGACTGTAATTTTTGCAAGTATAATTTGCGACGGAGGTTCGCAGTGCCAGTGTGAATGCTGTTGCCTGTCTCTGTATGTGCATGTTTTTGGAATGAAATCTTTTTGAGAGGGGGCGCATACAAACAACTAAGATAATGCGCTGGCACAAGTGGGCATACCCTCTTAAAGCTGGGGATGTGGCTGTGTTCAGAATTAAGCAATCACATTTAAACTCATGTTAAATGAGAGTCAACACAGACCTGTCACCATTTAAAGTGCTTCTGATTAACCCCAAATAAAGTTCAGCTGTTTTGTTCTATTCTGTAGGTTTTCCTAAACTTTTTTTCTGCTTTCTTGCAGAAGCCCGAAGGTTGATTAATACAGGTTAAATTGTAAGTCACATTAATGGTGGAAATTTTCTTTGAAATGATGGTCTCATTGTTTTATATCAGAAATTCCTGGCATTTGAACAGGGGAGTGTAGACCTTTTATATCCACAGTAATTATTATTTATTTGACGTCATTGACGACATTTTTAATCCAGAACTGCACAACTGCATTAAAGTTTTAGCTGTCATTTAATTCCTCTTAAAATTGGTTAAACCACTCATGATGTTCTCACTGGGGCAACGCCTTCGCTCCCAGGCTCCGAAATCAATCATTAATATTTGACAAATGTTTGCTGTCTTATGAAAGTTTATAGTGTTCACGATGACCCGCACTCACGTATATCAAAGGGAAAATACTACCACAGCAAAGTACTCAGATTTAGGGAGATCCAAACGAAAGGCAAAGTTGGAAATAATGTGTGAGATCTCCTGGAGGAAGACTGACTAACATGGACAAGGAAAGTTGTAACCTCATCCTCACTGTCAACTCTACGGCACACAAAACATTTCTTTCAGTCTCCAAAGAGCGAAACATCTGCCTTCAATTACTCCCACCCACACTGCTATACAGTCCAATAATGACTGTGAAACACAACAGCAATTTTCTTTTATGATGTTGTTTTCCCTACTTGGCATTACTTTCGGTAACTATAGCAATGGTTGGCACAGGCTGGCACTCCAGAGAATGCCATTCGATTTAACTGGTCCTCCATTATTCGGGTTTACCGGATGCACTGCCGCTGGTTTACTATCCGCTTTTCTTTTATGGTATTGTGGTATAATGAGGACCTGTACACACACACACACACACACACACACACACACACACACACACACAGGAGTGGCAGGAATTTGAACCTTGGATTTCTGCCAGTGCCCACTCTCTGTACAACATTCATTGTTCAGAGCCCAGCAGGGTTTGAAGTAGGTCCACAATGAATTCAGTCTCTCAAAGGCTGTGATGTGGTGATGTCGTTTCCTGCTGGTCTGCGGATCCGTTTGATATGAGGACTTCGTTGGTGGATGAGGAGGCGGAGGGAGATCGCTCCTATTTGCCACAGACGGCAGGTCACAGAAATGGCGAGCAATGGAGGCCATTAATAAGCAACAGGAGGATGTTGTGGTCGGTCATACTGTGACAGCTTGGTTTAACAGCTCATTTCCTTCTTGGGCTTCTGGAGGGTTCAGTTTCATCTCCATACAGCTCTCAGTCCTGAAAGTCAGGCTACATACTGTGGATATGTCAGGTAGACCCAATGCAGAAATACACGACCCACAAAATGTTTGGGATATATTCGGTTTTCAAAATCTCAGTGAAAGATCAGGATGAACCTAATCTGACATCCTCTCTACTTGTGAATGCACAAGTGTAACTATTCAATGTGTCATTACTTTTTGCCCAACTTTCTGTCCTCTAACAACTTTCAGGAGGACCTTTGCCACTCCGAGGGCACTTTTTGCCACACACATTGGGGCACTTAGGTTAAAAAAGGGACACATAGGCTAAAAAGGCCACATCCCCCAGCTCCCCACCCCACCCCCAACCCCCTCTGGAATTGTATTGGTCGATTCATTGATCAAAAATCTGTGGTGAAATTAGTTGATAGAGAACCGCAAGTTGGTATATACAGTATACGTGGTGGAGGTCTGCTGTCTAACTTCCCTTCTGTAGTCACAAACGCTTGCTGAGAGCCCAACATTGACTGACAGCAACATGTGTCAGGGCTTCAAGCGAACGTCAATCGGTGAAACTGTTTGGTAGGCGCAGCATAGTCGAGAGAATACTTTGGAGTGAATACTCCTTACGGAATGCCGTCGCTCCTTCCCACCTGTTTCAGTTTTTCTTTTGGTCTTTGTGTGTGTATCTCTTACACGCACACAGCTGAGGAGCTTCCCCGTCAGGCTCCTGTGTTTTCAAGACAGTGATGTGATTGTTTGAAGCCGCAGGTGCGTTTGTAAGTGGGAGTTCCCTCCTGCTAAATACAGCCTCTCAACTGACATGTTTATTTGCAATTGAAAATTCCAAAGCTGCTCAATCATTCCCCCTCATACACTATTCAAAAAAGGTTAGGGATATTTGGCTTTTGGGTGACATTTTAGGATCATGCACTCTAACCTTTACAGGTTAACTTAATTTGCTGTTCTCTAAACCTTAGAATGCACATGCCCAACTAATATACCAAAAGTAGTGAAACACTGATATATAGTTACAGTATCTATCTCTCTCTCTCTCTCTCTCTCTCTCTCTCTCTCTCTATATATATATATATATATATATATATATATGTATGTGTGTGTGTGTGTGTGTGTGTGCGTGTGCACATGCTTGTACGTGCACGTGTGTGCAAGTGCTGTACACATTATATGGCAGCATGGTGGGTAAGAGGGTTAGTGGCCAGAGTTCTAAAGTACTGGGTTCAAATCTCGGCCAATCCAGGGTGTACCCTGCCTCTTGTCCAAAGTCAGCTTGGATAGGCTCCAGCGCACCCTCAACCCTAATGGAGGCAATGAGTATAGAAAATGGATGAACTGTAAGTCACTGTACAGTATATTGATGCAATCCAGAGACATGCTGCAAATATGCGCTCAAGGGACTCCAACTGTTCAAAGGAAAGTAATAGTTTAAGCATCCCCCGTTAATAAATGTCTATTTTGGCACACATGTTTCTTTCAGCATTGACATGACTCATGAATTAGTTGAGACACTGTCTGGTTTCCACCACTAGGTTCTTCCACTTCTCCCTGCCACTGAGGTTCCAAAACCATGCATTCAGTGGCCAAAAAACAGGTGGTTTTCAGACATGCTCCACTGGAAGTGGAGCAGAAGCATCTGGCTCACCACTCAAGACCTTCCACACTGCTTGGAGCAAAGCAGGTGCTCGCGTTTATTGGCCATTTGTACTTTTATTTTTTTCCTGATCCTCCGTGTGACTTCCGGCCTTTTTTCCTTCCTTTTAACCACCAGCATCTTGAGCTTTGTGGTGTTCACTGCTTTGCTACTGTTACACCAGAAATAATTACACTGCTGCTGGTGTGTTGTGTGAGGAATCGCTAAAAATCAAAGTTGCCCATTTCAAGGTTGCTTACTGTTCAGCATTCCTTTTCCTTTGTTATTGTTGCTGTTCAGTGTTGTCATTATTTTTATTAGCCATATTGTACAGAGCAGCCCGGACCCAAATGTGTGGGCCGGTTTCCCATGTTGTTCTGTGGATTACATTTCCACTTGTATGTTTGTCGAGAAAAGAAACATAAATAAGTCACACACAAAAAAAAGCAAAATACACTGGTGGAGTTAAGATTTTACAGTACTCACTGAGCTGAAGTGTCGCAAGATAACTTGCGGTCTTGCATGGCATAATGCTTGATGGAGATTCAAAGTTAATTTTATATGACTTTGGAGGCTCAATGGTACAGCCTCAGATGCTCTCAACTCTAGAGCTGCCACTGTATAGACCTCAGCCAACATCAATTTAAAAATGCAGTTTTATTACAAATAAACATTGAGGGAAAGTGTATCAAATGTGTTTTTCGTCTAAGAAATGCAGAGGAATTATGGATTGGAATACAAGCATCCTGGAATGCCAGTTCACAGGTGCCAGAAGCTGGTTAACTCCACGCAATGCATATGTGAACCAGTTGTCAAAAACAGTGGTTAGTAAATATTAGTTCGTGATTTATGGGAAAATGTTGACACTGCTACTTTTTTTAAACATGCTATATGAATAGCCTTACCTTTTTTTCTCAATAAGGAACAACACATTTGATAAATGTTTCTTCATGTTTTGATTTGGAAATGAAAGTGCAGTGTTCCCAATACATTTGCACTATTTTGTTTCTGCAGCATCTACAAATGAGTCAAACCAAATTCCATTAATTCATCCCTGGTTCATTTCATGTTCAAAGGTACCAAATGTGTTACAACAAACCAGGTGACATCGCTGTAATAACACACAAATAAATAATAAACAAAAAATGGTTTGTTCATAATAGTCTGTACAATCTAGCAGGTTGCAACACACCAAAAAATAGCAGAGTGCACTTTAAAAACATGAATTGAGCACATTATTCTCCTTTGTGCGGTTAAAGGAAGACGTCTGTTATCACGTCTAAACAAAGCAAGTCAGCAAATATTGCACATGTATGCAGGTGCTAACTGCAAGCATGGTAAACAAAAGACATGTTTGTTATGTCGATTGTCTAATCTGTTGAGATGCCATCCGTATAGGTACCAACGTCATCATAATGATTACTTTGTGTGGTGTGAACAAATCAATAACACCTCCCTTCATTCTGTTAGCTGCTGATGCTACCGCTGATGTTACTGTGCACACACTGCATCGTTTGAATACAAAGACGAGCTGTTTACAGAGCCATTTAGAAAATAATGCAGTCACATCAGATGGCCTTCACATCACATGCAGACCTCGCTATAGTGTGTTTGGAAGCATATCAAGACCACCACTGATACAGGCGTTTGTGTCCGCGTCTGCCCAAACAACACAGATAAATACTTTTAAAAACACCTGCTGTAAACCTGAACAACAGCAAAAGCATTGGCCATTATATATGATGTTAATATGGTAAATGTGTGTGTCTGTCATTAAATAAGCAAAATACGAGTTATTGCAGACAGTGACCAGTGTATTAATACAGAGGTTACCCTAATTTAAAACAGTCAGCCCAGGCCAACTAATGGTATGTAACGCTTAATATTTGTGTTATGTGCAATTTGGGCATCTGTGCATGTTCCACATGTTCCTTCCGTGTCCACATAGCCATAATGGATGTGTCATTTTAAAATGTAGATCGCAGGCATCAAATTCAAGGCTCGGTGGCCGATCAAGCAATAAAGCAAATCATGTGTATGTACTTCATGTTTCTTGCCAGAAAATCCATACTGCAATTGCAAATAGTCTTCACTTCTAATAACCTTGAGATATTCTGTGCATTTTCTTGAAAATACAGTGGCACCCTGACTAACGAGTGCCCCAACTCAGGAGTGTTTCAAGTTACAAACCGTGGCTTAGCTGATTTTTATCTTGTTTTGTCGAAATTTGAGGTACTAGCAACTTCAAATATGTCCCTGCTAGAGTGAAGTGGGAACAAAATTGATCAATTAAGGTACTGTAATGCCATTGCATGTGGGCAAGGAGAGCCATAGTTGCTGGGACAAACAGTCAAATTCAGAATGAGAACGCTCACAAGGAGCTGTTGTAATCCATAGCTCACACACAAACTAACTAGCCATCCTGACTCCAGCTTCTGTGTCACTCATTAGGCCAGGGAATGAATATATCCAGCACATGAATATTACAGTATATTCAGTAATTACCCTTTAGAAAAACAGTTTGTTTCCTTCTTTACATTCTCTTTTGTGTTTTATGTTTTTTATAAACATGGGGGAACAGATTAATGCAATTTCAATCAATTTCAATGAGGAAAATGGATTTGCTACTGGAGTAAATCGAGTTGTGAGTTTGGTCACGCAAAGAATTCAACTCATAAGTCAAGGTACCACTGTAAATTGAGCAATAGTTAAACTTACTATTTTCAAACTAGTTATGCATCAATTTGTTGCATATATCCATGCGTACATTTACTGCATGTCGGTTTCACAGTTATAATGGCCCTGTGAGGGGAAACCATAACCACAATGTAGCCCATGACAAAAATTAGTTTGACACCTCTGATGTAGTCGTATATAATCATATATCAATTGGACATAGGCATTAAATCTGAACTGGCCGCTTGGTTCCTCAGCCTTCATCTTCCTTAAATGTTCATATACACAGCAACTGTTACACTCTGTGACAGTACAGTTATGTGGGTTGGGCGTAAAAGAATGACTCCTATAATCCAGCTCACAGGGAGAAGATCAGTGGGCTCATAAAAACAACAACTGCACCCACACGGATGTGCAGCATGCAGGTGGGGGGCCCCATTGTGCCCGACAAAGCCTCCCTGCTATGTCGCATTCCCAAAATCTACATGGAGAGAAGGAGAGATATATAGTATTTCACACTGAGGCACAAAGCCACAAACCGTTGGTCTCCCTGACTCATACGTTGGGAGGAAAAGAGGCTGAGTAATCACAATAATAAGCATCATCATCCTGCCGTCTCGACAGTTGCTGCTCAGCGGGACTCAACAGCCAATAAGTGTTGGAACAAAGAATCTGATCTGATCTGAATCCTCGAGATGAGACGATATTACTATTAAATCAACTGGGAGTGCTGACCATAATAATTGTAGAGTGTTACTAATCGTTTCCATCTCTCAGCTGGTAATGGGGTAGTGTTCCTCAAGGGCTTGACTTGATTACCTTATGCTAAGCTGCCTGCTGCATGGTGTGTTGACGAAGACACAGCGCTGTGCTAGAGGGATTTACTGTGGTGTATGGAAAGCTATTTGAGCATTTATTCGATAGCCGTGATATCAACTTTAAGTTCCATGCACTAGTAGGCTCTTTGTCCTCATTAGTAAGACAATTCAGCGCACTAGAGGAAAGACTAGGACACGTGTCCTAGTCTTTCCTCTAGTGAGGGTACCCGAGTAAAATTACTGTGTCATACTGTAACATTCTTTTCACTATTAGTGCCATGGTTATTCTACTAGTACACTGAATTGCCTTACTAGTGAGGAAAACTAGCATATTAGTACATGGACCTTAGAGGGAGTATGCAATTTTGAAAAAAATAATCACTTTTTGTCATTTTTTGTTAAAACTGTCAGTAGGACCTGATAATAGTACATTAGTAAAATGATCTGTGGAAGAAAAAAAATCAGCCCTCTCTGGCCCTATGTTGTAGCTCGAATTTGCTTTTTAAGAAACCGGCGCAGGCGTTCAAGGAACAACAACCAATCAGAGACAGCAGGTTCATACGTAGCAGTCGTGGCTAACGTTGGCTTGTTTACAGTGAACGTTATGTATAGTGCATGTCTCGTGCATGCCAGTGAGGGGCGTGGCTTTGATCAGAGACTCGAAGTGGGGAGGGATTAGTGAATTGAAGCTACATCCAAATCTTGCTAACTGCAAACTCCCCTTTAAGCTAGCAATTCAATAAATGCTTAAATGGCTTTCCATATTATTAGCACAGAGATCAATCAATCAAACCTTTATTTGGGCTGGCGACCAGTTCAGTGTGTACCCCGCCACTCGCCCGAAGATAGCTGGGATAGGCTCCAGCTCGCCCGTGACCCTAGTGAGGATAAGCGGTACAGAAAATGGATGTAAAATGAATAAATAAAAAGATTAATAGCATCCTATGACAATAATAAAATAGTGTAAAGTAAATAAAATGTGCTAATAGAAATAACAAATAAAGCTTTGGTAACCTAAAAGTCCATAAAATACTCCATAAAATTAAAACAAAATATTAGATGTAAAACAAGCGACTCATAATCAGTTAAAAGCCAGACTTAAAAGATGTCCACGAGTGCACAGTTTTGCCTCACTGTAGTTGTCCGCCTACAATGTTAAAGTTGTTCTTCTCGTGTGCAGAAATGTCATACAGTATTGGAAGGTAGGAGTGAAAAAACCTTACGAGTAAGACACAACTGTACCCTAGTCACTTTACGAGTAGACTGAATTGTCTTACTAGTGAGGATGAAGACTGTACTAGTACATGGACTTTCGGGTAAATATCCAGGATATCAAATAAATGCTCAGACCATTTTCATAGTGGCGTAATGGGCAGAGATGAAAACTAGATATCATCTCTGACAAGTGTGTATTTATGTGTATGAGGCAGCAGAAGAGAAGCCAGGGGCGCGTCTTAGCTGCCATGAGCTTTGCCTCTTGCTCTGAGAAGCCATCATCCATGATCTCATCGAGAGAGTGGGGGGGAAATCCCCCTCCCCTCGCTCGCCTTCTCCCAATCAGCTGCTGAGCTCTCCCTCGACATTCCAACTCTCTGGGCAGCTCCCACTCTCACTAGAGGAAGACACAGAGCTGGAGAAGCAAAAAGGGGAAAGTGGTGCTGAGGTCACAGACCCCACCAAGAGGCTGTGGGCAGCCTCACGTGATGTCATCCACATTGAATTTGTTGACAGCGAGGTAAATGAAAAGAGATTACTTTAAAAGAAGTAAGGTCATCTCTTCATGGGCTCTACATTTTCCTGGTCTTGGAACTCCTCCATACTGTACTTCAAGAAGTGAGATGTCGACACAGTGGTCATGGCCTATAAATATTGACGGCCTTATGGTTATGCAGTCAGCCGTGGAGGCCAACATTATCCTAATGATTGCTGATCTCCGGAACTTTTCCCTCAGGCCACCCACAGTGCAAAAATGTCCAACTTGCCCTGGAAAAATACGGTTTGATTCCCCCCTGACAGGGAGCTATCACAACTAATAGCCTTTTGATGGGCTGGCTGCATTCAAGTGAAAGTAGTGAAAGGTAAAGTGAATGGTACTGGGAAACATCAGAAATTGATACTCTGCAGTTAATCAAGTAATCCACTAAAGGCTTCCTTATACTCGCGCTGACGTCACTGCAGCTATCCCGCTCACAGTTTGCATTGATACTCGAGCGCAACCCACGCGCGCTGTTTTGAAAGTGTGCTGCAGTTCTCCTCCAAGTCGGGGGTGTCGCTACGGCTGGTATTGCCTAGGACGCCACAGGGTGGAGTTTCCTCTGCATTTTATGGCCAATTTCGGTAGCCGTTTTTACTCCCCGGAACAAGGAACAAAGCAACAACAATGGCGACTGTGGAACAGTGCCTCCTAGAACAGATGGATCTAGATGTGACATAGACTCAGTCGAAAAAGGGTAGAGTGCACATCGAAGCCGTTCTGAAGTCGTTCTCTATGGCCTCCACCGAACTCCTCCTATGCCCGAGTTTTTGCCTCAGCGACCACCAAAGCTGTCAAGTCAAATAACAGAACACCACTTGGGTTCTGATCAAGCCCCTCCAAGTCTCACTCTCATTGCCCACGTGAGCATTCAAGTCCCCCAGCAGAACGATGGAGTCCCCAGCGGGATCGCTCTCCAGCACCACCTCCAGGGACTCCAAAAAGGGTGGGTACTCTGAACTGCTGTTTGGTGCATAGGCACAAACAACAATCAGGACCCGTCCCCCAGCCCGAAGGCAGAGGGAGGCTACCCTCTCGCCCACCGTTGTGAACCCCAACGTACAGGCGCCGAGTCGTGGGACAATAAGTACACCCACACCAGTTCAACCCCTCACAAGAGGACTGGTACCAGAAGCCAAGCCGTGTGTGGAGGCGAGTCCAACTATATCTAGTCGGAACTTCTCGACCTCACACACCAGCTCGGGCTCCTTCCCTGTCAAAGAGGTGACATTCCACGTCCCTAGAACCAGCTTCTATAGCCGGGGATACTGATCATAGGGGTCTTTCTATTTCAGAATATACTGTACATGTGGAATGAAAAAAGACATTTACTCTAATTGGCATTGGTTAAAAAAAAAGATAAGTCTTAAAAAAGAGTAATCTACAGTTAGTGCAATTGATAATCTACAGAGCTAGTTGCTCTAAAAAAAAAAAATCTCAAATGTATAATTACGGAAAGGGTCATTCAAACACACTTATCATCCCCTAACAATCACTTGGTGGTCAATGCAGAGTCTTTGAGATATAATTTACTGTAAATTTCATAATACACTCTCACTGAGAATACTGTATCATACAATGTAATTATATGCTGTACTGCTAGTATGGGTTTTTGCATGGCGGTCATCCACCTTTAGATGATGCAATATCTTTTTACATTTCCCTTCTGGCCTCATCACAGTTTTTTACACAACAAAAAAAGATGTGGTAGATGGTGGAGATGTGCACGTCCAAGTGGGGCATGGGTACGATATAAGATATTGAGCCAGGATAAGCACTAAGCACTTACAACATAGAATACTTGCAATGCAGCTGCAGTCATCACATGGATCAGATGAGATTTATTATATATTTTAATTTTAATTACATTCTTTATTGTAGCTTCATAATGTTGAAATAAGCATTTTCAAAATAAATATTTCAAAAAGCGTTACCTACAGTAGATAATAACGGGTGTTCTGCATTAAGGAAATTACCCCATTATTTCGCAACAACCCTTTCAGGATCAAACTAGCACAGTCATGGTTTAAAATATTTAGCAATGTGGGGCCGGGTGAGGTTTTTTTTTTTTCTTTTTCTTCTTTCTTTTGGTATGCACAGCAGTCGACCACAAAGGAAAGACAGTGAAAAAGAATGTCTGCAGCCCACTCATTTGGTAACCAGAGCCTTCTGCTGTGTGCTCTGACATCCATCCACCTCCTTTGTAATAGGCCGCGGTAGCGGCCACCTCAACTGACCAGCACGCGTCCACTTGATCCTCTCAAACCACCAATAGGTGGTGAATGCTTCTGCAAACAAACACAGGGCGGATGTGGGAGGAGTTTTTTTCATTTTACAGAGCCACAGGGCCTACTGTAAAAAGCAGAGAAAACAGATGAGTCAAGCATGTAGTCAGCCTTCCTTCCTGTCTGTTTGTCTGTGCCTTTGTGTGCGTGCGTGTGTTGTGTATATGCGTGTGCGTATTTGTGTGATGGCTCTCTCTCTCTCACCCAACTGGTCTTGCTTGATAAGTAATGTGATGCCACCGTCAGCCTCCTGTGGGCCTAAATAGAGCTCAGTGAGAATTTAATAGTGTGATACATAACAAGTGTCTGTCCAGTAGGGTGACATCAGCAGTGGGGAATCTGCTGGCGTCCCTGCGCCGTCAGTACCCTGCTGACATCAGGGGCAATCAGACGGGGCAGAACCAAGCTGAATGACTTTCACCAACAACACAAAAACACCACGTCATTGATAAGGTTTAGTCGCATTTGATGAGTTGCAAAGGACTCAGCAACTAGCCATGTATGGAGATGCTGCAAATATACAGTATCATAATGCCTGTGATGCCACATACATATCAATGTACAACATCTATTCTAAACCTTTGGCAGTACAGTAAACCGGCACTTTATTTTACGGTTCATCATTCACGCACCTGGTATCTTGTGGATTTTTTTGTTTTTACAATAACAAGGTGAGTCCAGATTTAGGGTCATGCACCTTCGGTGTAGTACCACGTTGTGCCAGTAAGTGAAGTGCAGTGCACTCCACTGGAAAAGATGAATCATAATTAACAGCAAGAAAAATAGGACTCCCCTTCAGTGTAACCACCTTCTGCTGTTTCGTTATTCCCACAGAGAATAAAGAATACTGCTTATGCCTGTGAGTATGGTATTATTGTATGTTCTGTTTGTATGTGTTGCTGCTTTTCCATTTGTGTTAAAGTCGCAGTTGTTTGAAGGCTTATAAAAACTGTAACATGTTTGCGGATTGCCGTTAGCCCATCTATGGCCTATTGTACTATATGTAAAAGCTTATTTTGCTTGTATCACACTCCAAAGATATTAGTGGATTTGGGGTCACATCAACAAAATGTCAAACTTGAATAAACTGTAAAAACAGCCCATCACGACTAGCTGCAGCACATCACAAGAAAAAAAAAAGCTTCTGGAATAACAATGTGAAGCACGAATATAAAGTACAAAGCATTTCCTCTCTGATCACACTTCTATTACTGCATATTTGAGTACCATAATTTCAATCCTCTGTATGTGCTACACATATTGTGGAATTGACAATAAAAGTACCTTGTAAACCTTGTAATATGAAACAGGAGTTCATGTTTCAAAAATTACGTACCTAAAAAAAAACATTGCAGTGCACAATACATGTGTGCCAGAGGCCTTTCAGCTTGCATATTGTCATCAAAATATAAAACAAATCTATCTGGATGCTCCATGAAGTTCTGCACCACCGCAAACTAAAAGCACAATACAAATCTATACAGCCAGAATTATGGACACATCTCTTGTACTTGATCATAATCCAGTCATGGAAAAAAATATTAGACCAGTTTCCGTTTTTTGTTCACTTTTAATGCCTAGTTCAACTCTTGGTACATTTGTTTCCACAAATATCGTGACGACAACAAAAATAGCTCATGAGACTTAAATTTAATAGCTGATATTTAGCCATTTTACATGTTTTGTTTTCTTGATAGTAACCAAAATCACTGGGAACATAATTAAGCTTATGCATAAAATAGGGCATAAAGGTAATATACCTTTAGTGGTACCAGGCATTAAAATGAACAAGAAATTGAAGAAACATAGATGGTCTAATAATTTTTTTATGGCTGGTAAGAATCTTTTCTCTTCGTGTAACACTTGCAGGATGTTGATCATTGCAAGTAAATTAAGCACGTGCTTTCATTGCTTTAATGCATGTATCCGTTTGTGACGAGGCATACAGGAAGAGGAGACAGGATGGGGAAATGGAGCAGGGGGTATTAGAGATGTATGCAGGACAGGAATAAAGACCAAAGCAGGTAGTGGAGAGGAAGTGAATCAAAGTAAAGCATTTTCCCCCTGACCCACTCCCTATGCCTCTGTGTTCATCTCTTCTCTCTCACTTTGTTAATCTTATCTCTCCCTCACTCCTCTGTCATCCTCCATGCCTTGAATGTCCTCACTCTCACACATTAAATACACTCTTTTTGTCATACCACAAAGGCAGCAATGTTGTCATCAGTCAGTCCAGGGTGGACTCCCGAGGCTTCATTTTGACAGCAGCAGCTGCGGACAGAAACAAACGAATGCTTTTACGGTAAAGTCAAAAGTCAAGCCAGTTGATCATCTAACAACATGCTCCTGTTGATGAGATGCGGTAAGAAAATAATTGTGTTTCCAACTGTCGGCGTACACACTTCCATGGAAAGCACCTATTGTTGCTTCTCAGCGGGGCAGGAAGCACCTTTCCACAACAAACTCACCACCCTCACTAAGATTGAATCAAGTCCAACGACTGACTACTCAAGCATACTTTGCAAAGGGATCTTTTGTTGCAGCCAATGCCAAATGACTTTGGCTGAGAGGTAGGGTACACCCTGGACTGGTTGCCAGTTGATAGAAGGGCACATATACTGTACAGTAGACAAACAAACGCTCACATTTACAGGACATTTTCACCTATGGAAAGTCTTCAATGCACCTGAATAGAATGTTTTTGGAGGAGGACCTGGAGAAAACCCACGCAAGCACAGGGAGACCATGCGAACGCTACACAGGAATCCCAAGCAGAGATTCAAACCCAGACCCTCTCAACAGTGAAGCTGAAGAGTTAACCACTTCTCACCGCACCACCCACTACATTTCTTAAGACTTATAAATGAGGTCAAATTGTGGCATATGGTGGAAAAATACCATGGCATGCTACACCTCTGTAACTGAAATACCTCAATTCACCTCAATTTACTACTTGTTGTCCCCTTTTGCTCTGTTTGTCACCTTTTTGTTCTATGTATCTGGAATAACATCTCCTTACGCTATGCCCTCTGAGGTGCCATGAGGCCCTGGTACAAACGCTGTTGAACTGTTGTGTATATTTTAATTTACTCATTTAAGATTCATACAACTTTGACAATACCCGATCTTTTCTGATCTCAGAAGCCAAGCAGGGAATACAAGGTGCCATAAGCTTGCCTAGGCTCTGGTGGGGGTAAGCAAGCCCAACTCAGTGCTGTCCCAAGCACAGATAAATAGGGAGCATTGGAGTTAAATAGGGCATCGGTCCATACAAACCTAGGCTGAATATAGCAGATACTTGTATGTATTTAGTCCATCTGCAGATCCTGAATTAAACTCCCTTGAAAGACAACAACAATCTTGGGCCTGAACGATCATGCGATCATGATGCCATGGCATCACCAGAAACAAGTGTGAAGTTTACAACCCAGAAAGGGCACATTATCACACTACAGTGGAACATCAAAGGTGGACTTGGTAACAATTCTTCTCGTGGTAAATGATGGAAATAATATATTGAATTCTTTTCCAAGGTCAGTCTGTCACCATCGTGAAACCTGCATAAGTCATTTTAATTCACATTTATCATTCTTAGCCATTACGCAAGTGTAAGATAAAACAATCAACCACTAGTCTGCATGTATGGTGATAGCCTTCCTGAAGTCTTGCTGCATATGCTGACGGTTCAACTCTAAGACAAAGCGTTTTAGAGACATATACAGTATTTCCAAAAATATTAAGCTGAATTGCTGGACTTGAGGGGCATACAATTTATTGTCTTACCGTGTAAATGTAACATACTAAGTACAATGTTACATACTTGTTTGCTTAAGAAACAGAATACAGCGAATGTTCTTCTCTCTCAGCATTGCGTCTCCTGGGTGCCCATCATCCCGGGAATAGCAGCTATGTGATCATGACGGCACGGCACTATTTCTGTGTCTTTGCTACTTGACATTGAAGAGATGGGATTATGTGGCTTGACTACTGTAAGTGACCATCCCTTGTCACACATACATGTATGCGCAATCACAAATGCACACACATTTCCATTCATGGTACCTGTGACAAATACCAAAGGCTTAGCTTGAAGAGTCAACAAATGTTTGAAAAAGTCAAAGGTTGAATAAAGAATGAGCTTTTTTTTTTAAACAAATATTGTAGCTTTTTCATGAAAGGAAACGCCGTATAGGTTGAATCAAGGCAACTGGACTGTTCTTGTTTGTTGAAGATGTTTCACTTTTATTCCAACAGGCATTACTAGCAAGTAAAACGTCTTCAAGAAACAGGAAGATTCCAGTTGCTGTGATTCAACCTTTGTGGATTACCAAGACCTAGATACCTGAGAATCTACACAGATATGAGAGACAAGTGCTCAAGGCAATTCATTTGTCATTCATCAACTTCTTGGGGTGATTCTGAATCTCCCACCACACCTGACCACCATTGTTGCACCATGTGAGCAGATGTAGCTCGGTCCTTGGGGACTGTGGGGAGTGTTGCAGGTTAACACACATCCAGGAAATTACCAACACCGGTCTAATCCGCCTCTGGCGCACAGTTGCGCCGCCAGGCGTGCAGGTTTTATGCCGTTCACGAAAATAGGGCCCTTAGTGTTTAAATAGACACTGTCTGATTCTCTTTTGTTTTATGTGTTAGTTTGACACTAAACTTCAACTGCAAGTTAAAACTAAATGGCTTGAAGCAAGCACGCTGTGGATCTTAACTGAAGAACTGAGAAAGCGAGAGTTTTCTTCTTTTCATTTCTTTAAAGTGATGTTATATGATAGTCTCCCATTTGTTGACAGTGAGAAAGTGAGACCAGGAGCAAAGTAATACCTTCAAAAGTGTTTTGATAAGTTTTAAATGTGTTTGCGGGAGCGGTAAAACTATATACAAACAAGGTTTTTATGTCGTCTCTATAGCTGGGATTTGGGTTTGGAACTCAAAAAATAATAAAGTAATGGTCACTGTCAAAGCATTTTAACTCGTGGAGGAAGCAGTTCACTGTATGTATGCACCATTTTAATATAAATGTAACACAGAATTATGACTAAGGAGAAACTTAAACATTTCCCTACATTTTCTTAAGGAAGTGCTGTGTTTTTACACATAAAAATTAGGTTAACCTTCACGAGCACAGAAGGCAAACACACACACATGCACACACGTGCACACACACGTGTACACACACGCATACACACACATACACACACAGGCTGTGTAAACTTCCGAGTAGGAGGAAACTTCAATGGGTGACTCACTTTCAGCTTGCCTTTGAGCCCAGCTGGGTCTTTAGGGTGTCCTCAACCCTTATTAAAGCCGCGTGTGGCACACATGCATGACAGCATTGTTGCATCCTGCAACTATTTACTGCATGTGGTTTGTATGAACCCCTGTGGCATTCAGGGGCGGCCGAGGTCTCAGATGTTCTCACTGGTGCTGTGTCTTTGAACATGTCATCTGTTGGGTTGGCCGTATGAGTAATAATTGTGCCGCTGTAACCTGCTGTGTACGCCACACTGTACATCTGTTGCTTGCATTCACATGGCTGTAAAGTGTCTCATTGAGCCGTCATAATGATGATGTCTGCACTCTGCGTTTCACTTTAAGGCTACTCATTGAAAATCGAAATACATTAATGTAGTACACCACATGGGTTTGTACCTCAATGTCGACACAGCATTTGCTGAACACTGTTTTACACAGCAGCAACACTGTCATAAATAAGGGTACAGTGTCCCTCAGCGTGTAATCTACATTAATCCCGTTTTAATCATTAAACTTGTCTTAATAAATATAATCAACAAGGCAATGAAATAAATATTGATTGGAATTGTTGGTAAAGGACTTAATTGTGAGATAGTGGTTTTAAGATATTTTTGAAGGTCGACGAGGGTTGATTTTGGTTTAATTATTATTGTGAAAAGTAATTGTTTGTACGTTTTCCAGCGCTGAAAAGCAACAGGTGTGTTCCCAAACTGTAAAAGTCAAGTATAAAAGGCTACAAAAACAGCATACACTTACACGTAAAACTAAAATTGTGTTCTTCTTTGAGGAGAGTGCAGGATGCAGGTGCTTCAGTTGAAAAGAGCTGGCTTACCTGTCAACGAGAAAAGGAAATGGAAAATATTATGTTTACTTTTATTACAACTTAAGCCTGAGCCAACAGTATGGGATAGAGGTTTTATTATTACCCAGACTGGACATTTTAAAAGACAACAATAACCTGTGCCTAGACTCCGGAGGCAAAGCTGGGAGTTAAAATAAAACTTGACCTTCCTGATCTGATGATTGAAACACAATGTGATCATTGTTTCAGTCAATTTGCAGACTCACAAGTAGACTCACAAGTAAATGAAGATGCAACACACTCATAAATCAAGAATTCTAATCTTTTATTTATTTAAATCACATTTTTAAAAAAAAATAAAAATTCAGAATGCAGTTTTGAAAGCAATGAAAACTTGAATTCACATTTTATTGCTTGATAGTTGCTGTAAGTGTTTCTCTTTTAAGGATGGTAAGACAAAGACAAAAACAACAATTTTACACCAAAATTCTTTCAACAGTGCTTCAGCTCCAGACCCAAATGTTATATTGGACTCCCTTTTGAATGTTTCATAGCCATTTTGTCAATTAACACTCAGACACAGACAACTCTGAGTGAGGCATTTATCACCAAAGAACCCTCACCTGTCCCATGCGTCAATTTACTTGTGCAGCATACCGCAAAGATTGTTTGTTTTCAGTGAAAATGACAGTTAAAAAAAATAATACTAATCAGTAAAAAGACCTTTTAAAAAAAAATCACAGTGCTACTGATCATGTTCTGAGTGCCAAAATTAAATAAAAAAAATTGTTATATCTTTTTTATAACACTTTTTTTGTCCAGGAGCCGCAAGCATTGTACTTTTTCTGAAATAAATAATGTCCACTAAGGAATATAAAAACAACTGTTTTGAACTGTTGAAGGAGGTTAAAGCCTACATAAATACAGTTACCTTAAATAAATAAATTAAAAAGTATAAATATACTGTTTACTGTACAGAAAAAAATAAAATAATAATGCGCTTGTGCAGGAAAATATAAAACGCTGCCTGTTTTGCCTTTTTTTCCAGACAAAAAATTCCAAATTGAATTCTCTCTGTTGTTATTGAAATAGATTCAGTTCAGTTTGAAAATTCTCTTCACACAATCAGAGGCAGCAAATGTTCCTTCTTCTTTTTCTTCTTCTTCTACAACTTGTCATAACCTCGTGCCTGCCACGCTTCCATTTCAGTCCATTATCCGGCCCGTCCAGTATTCCACTTTCAGATATGGCCGCTTTCTCCTGAGGCCTGCAGGAATATGCTGAGCTGTCCATTTTTTTTTTTTTCACGTGAACATCCAGCAAGGGGTGAAGCGGACACCCCCTGTTTCCCTTCTTCAGCCGTCTGTGTTCCTTTGCTTTTCTCCAGGACCTCCTTCCTTGGTACGCTTCTCTTTCTATTTTGAGGTAGTATCTCCGCTCCTCTGCCTAACACAAGGGGAGAAAACAATGAGCTAAGCATTTCAATTTATTCGATAACGTGGAAATAAACGTGTCAGTGTGCAATATTGGCCCAGCTCGTTACTACATTGTCACAAATAAGAGTTCTTTCCGAGTCGATTTGTGTCTAAAATGTAAACCAGGGGTGGTGAACCTTTTTGGCATCAGGTAGCATTTCAGTTTTGATAAAGTTTCCTGTGATTAATATTTAATAAAACATTATTAAACAATCAAACAAATCTTTATGATGATATATACCGGTAATACCATTTTCTGCTTAAATGATTTGGGGCATCTTAGATCAGTTCCTCCGAGGTTTCTTTTTTTTTTTTTAGATTTGCATGGTGAGCCAGATCAAATGCCCTAGCAGGCCAAATATGGCCGACATACTGTAGGTTTCTCAGCTCTGCTTAAGACTAATGTACCAATAGGGCTTCTTTTGGACCCCACGGCCAAAAATGTATGGGTATGCTACCAAGTTAATAAAAGTCCAAAGCAGTACTTTTGAGGGTATCATGATAAACTATTGCACCCAGAAATAATCAACTAAATTAGGGTTTCGCAAATGCTAATCCTGATCGGGTTCACTGGCAAGATGGAGCCTATCCCAGCAGACAAAAGGCAGACTACACCCTGGATTGGCTACCTGTCTTTTGCAGGGAGCATTGAGCGGGAATTGATCTGAAAGCCAGCTATGTGAACCACTACACTATTAATAGTGTCTACCATCTGAATACTTGCATCAGGTGCTTTTCAAATGTAGTATGAAGTTGAAGTTGCCTTCTTAGGGGGAATAGAAGAGCACTAAATGTACTATTTAACTGATATTGTACTCACCCTTCTTTGTCTCTTCAGTGGTTGGATGCTAACCCTAACTTGACCTTCTCCTCATTCTCTACATCATACGCTCCCCGCTTGTGAAACCTGGAATCAATCAGAAAACGGGGCTTAAAGACTATTTATGCCTATCTGTGACACATATCATCCTTTTAAATTCCCTATACAGCTCTAGCGTGTGCATGTATGTGGGACTGCGTGCGTTGATGCGCTGTTGGGCTCACCTGAGCATGAGCAAAAGGCCGATGATGGTGAGGCAGATGGACGAGAGCACGACAGCCACCACAGCCAGAGCCGTGGTACGGTTGTAGCCCTCTTGAGGCCTTTCCACGGGGAGAGTGAAGAACTCACATCTTTCCCCAGAGTAACTCAGGTGGCACCTGCACACGGATGAAAAGGTTTCTTCATTATTGAGGTTACACAGGGGTGGAAAATTTCTTCTAAAGTCTTGGGAAGTTTCCCAAAAAATTCCAATCACTTTAGTATGCTGCTATATATCGTGGACTATAATATGGCAATATAGTTTACAAAACCACGTGTTAACCTCAAATGTTTAAGTATAAATACTTTAAAATATCTTTAAAAGTACATGATAGTTTTGGCCAGGATGCTGCAATGATAAAACGCTGACATTCTACTGCAAAATGTGTTTGTGGTCACACTTTTTTTCTCCTGGCTTCCACAACAACATAATTTAAGATTTTAAATGAAATAAAACAGAACTTGTGAACTTTTCATTTGTCTTTAAATTATCTGCCTGTCTGCTGCAGCTGCTGCTGTTCTCCTCTTTTCTTCTCATTAACATGACAGTGTAACGTCAGGAAACAGCGAGACAAAACCTTGCATAGACTAAGCGTGATGCGAGCATAGATGCCTGATGACTGTTGTCTGACATGTGCCCTCCATTTTTTGGGTGGATTTAGGAAACGGTGGTCTAGTAGCCACGTAATGTTTTCTGCTGTGCAACAATCTTTTGTGTAGTATTATGCTTAATTTCACTAGGGGTCTATTTCTACACGTCCCTGGGCTGGGGGATTTTGGAAATATTCATTCATTCATTCATCTTCCATTCCGCTTCTCCTCACTAGGGTCGTGGGCGTGCTGGAGCCAATCCCAGCTATCTTCGGGCGAGAGGCGGGATACACCCTGAACTGGTCGCCAGCCAATCGCAGAGCACGTAGAAACAAACAACCATTCGCACTCACATTCACACGTTTTTGGGATGTGGGAGGAAACCGGAGTACCCGGATAAAACCCACGCAGGCACGGGGAGAACATGCAAACTCCACACAGGCGGGGCCGGGATTTGAACCCCGGTCCTCAGAACTGTGAGGCAGATGTGCTAACCAGTCGCCCACCGTGCCGCTTTTGGAAATATTACAAATTTTAAATTAACTGGGAATTTAGGGTAATTTAATGAAAAAGCATATTCAAATGTAAATATAAACATTTTGTTTTGTCATAAAATGGCATCCAGTATGGAAAAAGAGACAGTTCTATTTGCCCACATGCAACAGTACCTTAATTTCACCATTTTTTTTTCCCTTCACTAGGGGGGCGACGTAGCCGAAGGTCGTTTGTACATCAAACAACAACAACAACAACAAACAATGAAGTAATGGTTCATACCTCGAAAATCTTGTAAATTAGGGCACTCTTAAGTCAAGGTACCACTGTACTTTCATGAGGTCCGGTTGTTTAAGTAAGCATTATGCTAAAATATATTTTACCCACCTATATTAAAGTTCTCTATTAAGGTCCAGCCTTCAATTTGTTAAAATCCCGGTTTATTACTGTTACTGTATTTTCTCCCAAAAAAATCCCATAGAAAGTTTCCAACTTTGAAAACACTAGTGAGAGAGAGGATCTAAAATTGGATGTGCTACTCACACACATGAGGGAAGTCGGATGTCCCTCAGGTACTGACAGGTGCCGTGGATGCAGAAATCTTTATACTTCTTCAGGCAAGGATTTCTCTTCTTTCCTTTCCCTTTCCCCTTCTTTCTTCCCTTTCCTCGCCTTCTCTGTCCTTCACTGCTTTCCGCTTCCAGAATGGCAGATGGGGCTTGGGGCTTGCTTGACATAGCAACTAAAAAAAAAAAATAAAAAAATAAAAACTTTTGTTAACAAATCTAATAGAAGTGTCATTATCTGTGATGCTTCTCGAGACCTCACCTCTCGGCACTTCCACTTCATCATCCCCAGACGTGCTGTCCTCATATTCGTTTCCATCGTGGTAGTATTCATCATCATACTCCTCATCCTCGTCCTCATCCTCCCCGGATGGAGCGGCCGCTGCGCCTCCTCTGCTCCCCTCCTCCGGCCTTCCGTCTTTGCTCGTGTCCTGGAAGTTGACGACAGCAGTGTGCCGCTGCCTGTCGCTGTCATACCGGTCCACCGCCGCGCCGCACGCCAGTCTAGACGCCACTGGATAAGAAAAAAAACCCAATGGGAACAGTTAGGAAAAACATAGGCATTACTCTAGTTGGGGCAAAAAGAGTAGTGTGCCAAGGTGGGCGGGCCTGTGTGGACAAGTTGAAACATGCTCCTGAGGCTTTGAAAGGGGGGGAGTGGATTTTCAACACTGGACATTTTTTTATGTTAGGGCACCAAAGACTCAGACACACAAATACCAGCTAGTTGGGGTTGGCTCTTATTCTCTGCCTTGCTCAAGGGCACACTGGAGCAGAATTGACAATGGACATGACATATCTGAGGCACAAACACGCTCGGTTCAAATAAGTATACACCAATTTATTAAGATACACAATGATATGTTTACCCACAGTCACAAGCTCCACATTCGAGAGCTGGGAGTGAATGTCACGCAAGAATATGAGTTAAAAATAAATGGATCCGGTTACATAAAAGCACGCTCTAAAATAGCGTGACGCCCCCATTAGCTCCTGGATAGCCATGGCACCGAGAAAATGGTTGGCGGAAAAAAATGGTTAGCAGGTTGACAAGTCATTTTATAGCACAGTCGTGGCTTGTGGCTTTTTATAACACCTCTGAGGTGTCACGCAGATAGAGGCATTAATAACAATAATAAGAAGTTATTCAACAACTTACCCAGAGCGTGAAGCAGCAAAAGCACAACACTCCAAATCCTCATGACGGCAAAACTTGTTGAAAAAGGGGGGGGGGGGGGGGGGGGAAGCTTTTAACAAAAAAAGAAAATAATAAATAATCCTTCTTCTTATTTTTTTTATTTTTTTTTTTTTCAGGTGGACTTGTGTCAGTTTATTCCGGCAGGTTTCAACCTCTTGGTGGTATTTCACACGAAAGGCGCGCGTGTGTAATGAGGAGTGAAAGAGCGTCAAAAGAGAGGCTCCGGTGTATTTAAGGGCCACTCGCGATCTTGGCCGCGCCCACACACGCACACGCACGCACGCACACACACACGCTCACACACACGATGTTGAAATGTTGGAAATAAGTAAACCAAGTAAATAAATACAAAACAATAAAATATCTACATGTACAAATGTAGATGTTGGGATTAATAAACACCTCAGCTTTGATCATATAAAGCAATGCAAATGTATTGAGTAAGCATACAATGTGATTGTAAATTGCAGTTCACTGTCTGTCTGTCTGTTTAGTGCACTGTGGTTTTGGGGATTCATAGATTATACAACCAACAGCATGCCAATTAATATCTTACAGATGTAAGTAATTTATCCATTTCTCGCAACAACAAAAAAACAAAAGCAGGGGAAAATAAGAAAGTCAAGGACTCGTAGCAGTGACATGTCATGAGACAATTATTCTGCTTGCGCGCACCACCTTATGGTAAATCGTGGTACTACAAACATGTGCTGTACAAGGTGGTCCTCGGTTTGCGACTGAGTTCCGTTCCTACGGCGGCGACGTAACCGAATATTTACGTAGGTTGGATTTCGCCGTAATATATGACTAACTTATGCCAACACAGTATAATTAGAGTAAATATGTGTATGTAAAACATTTCTAGGCCATAAATATAAAACAATCAAATGAAAAAGTAAGTAAGTAACTGAACGTCCCTCTTTGTGCAGTATGACGGCATATTCTTACGCCGCTGCGGAAACCGGGGACCCCTGTATTATGTTTTTCTATAGTGTCTTGATATTATCTTACGAAACCCGTCCTAATTGTACAATACAAACATATTCAATAAGTCATTACTGACCATTAACCTCCTTAAGTCGTTAAAATGGGTAAAAAGTTCGCCAAGTGACTAGTTAGCAAATCAATAAAATCCACCGTACCGTATATGCATTACTTCTTTTAGAAGTATACAAACAAAAGCAACGGTAGGACAGAGAATAATGTCTGTGTGCGTGTGTGTGCGCGCGCGTGTGTGTGTGTCTTCTGTACCGCTTATTAGCAGTAGATAGATAGATAGATAGATAGATAGATAGATAGATAGATAGATAGATAGATAGATAGATAGATAGATAGATAGATAGATAGGTCAATTCAAGGTCAATTTCTTTGTTTTTGTTGTTTAGTGACGGCAATTGGGTTTCAGATCAAAAGATGAACATGAGACAAAAGTTCAGAATTCCAGCTTTTATTTCATGGTATTCACATCTAAATGTGTTAAACAACTCGATCTGAAACCCAAATGTCTTCAGCATACAACAAAACAAAGGAATTGACCTTGTCGTTCCAATACTTTTGGAGGGGACTGTATTTACATATTTTATATATACTGTATATAATGGGGCGGCACGGTGAACGACTGGGATAGGCTCCAGCACGCCCGCGACCCTAGTGAGGAGAAGCAGCTCAGAAAATGGATGGATGGATGTATATAATGGATTTCCTTGTAGTGGGTGTAGTTTTTACTCCAGTCAATAGGTGGGGCTCGTACAAGTTCGGGATAGGTTTGATTACAGCCAAATTAACGAGTCACGTGACTATTCAGCAAGCGGGAGGGGCGGTCAAACATGGCCGACGAGTTGGGGGAAGTAAACACAGCTGTAGAGGATGGCGAAGCAAAACAAGAGCAAGAGGTCGCCAAACTTTTAAACACGGAGACTGACGACAATGCCTGCGACAGCAACGCTCTCGGCCGGGCTGAGAGGTCGTCGTCTGAAAGCAGCTGGTCGGCTCCTCTTTTGTCGCTGGCTCGCAAGGCCACGGAAACGCTCAGCAGCGGGGTGAGCTACGCTTCTGTCCCGAGGAACTCCGTGCACGGCTCCGCTGAGAGTCCCGCAGCAGAAAAAGAGCCCGAAAGCGAGTTAAACAGCACGGGAAAGAAGCTTCCAGGTATGCAGAATAGAATACGGAAACTCCCGGCCTAACTTCCTCTTGGAGTTTGACTTGGCTGTCACCTGTTAAGACACATGACTTCCAGCTAGAAAATCTAGATTTTATGGCTCTGGAATCATGAGAGCTGCCTCTCACTTTTATTACTTTCACCGAAGTCTGACTGGTGTAATTTCTACGGAAAGCTCAGCATAAAGCTGTTTTCAGCATTTATTCGATATCTATCATAAGGTCCAGCCAACTAGACTAGTACGCTCTTCGTCCTCACTTTATAGACAATTCGGCGTAATAGTAGAAGAACTGTGTGTGCAAGTTTTTTTTGTTTTTTTTTTAATATACACACCATTGTATGACATTTCTGTCCACTAGTAGGTCAACTGTATCATACTAGTCGGTACAGTATATGTTACCAGTGAGGCAAAATGATGCACTGGTTGAAATCTGTGCATTACTAGTAACCTACTACTAATGAAATTATAAAATTCAACTAGTTAACATTCAGCCCTTAACTAGTGGTTGTAGTGGTGCGTGGATATCAACTAGTGCTTTGCCTCGCTAGTAACATGTAGTTGTCCTACTAGTATGCCAGAGTTGTCCCACTAGTAGTGGAGAAAAACATTACTGGTAAGACCCAGTCCTTCTACAACTAGTGCGCTGAGTTGTCTTACTAGTGAGGACAAGGAGCGTACTAGTACATGGACCTTTGGCAGGATATCAAGGAAATCAAATAAATGCTCAAAAGTCTTTTCATGAAAAGTGCCACTAGTAGTATGGCTTTGAATAGAAGTCTGACTGGTGTGTTTACAATAAGTGAGGCAAAATGATGCACTGGTTGAAATCTGCACTACTAGTAACCTACTACTAGTGAAATTATAAAATTCAACTAGCTAACATTCAGCCCTTAACTAGTGGTTGTAGTGGTGCATGGATATCAACTAGTGCTTTGGCTCGCTAGTAACATGTAGTTGTCCTACTAGTATGCCAGAGTTGTCCAACGAGTAGTGGAAAAAACATTACTGGTAAGACACAGTCTTTCTACAACAAGTGTGCTGAGTTGTCTTACGAGTGAGGACAAGGAGCGTACTAGTATGTGGACCTTTTGGCAGGATATCAAGGAAATCAAATAAATGCTCAAAAGTCTTTTCAAGAAAAGTGGCACTAGTAGTATGGCTTTGAATAGAAGTCTGACTAGTGTGTTTACATTGCCTCTGCTTTCTGTTAAAAAATCAGTGTTGCGACCCAAAGACCCCATGGCAATAGAAAGATCCAATCTACTCAGCATGCTGAAGCTAAGCATCAAGGTTTTAATGCAGTCCTCACTGAGTTTGGGCAGGACGCTGGACTCTGAGTACCCGCCCTTGCAGCAGTTCTTCTTAGTCCTGGAGCACTGCCTCAAACATGGACTGAAAGGTGACTTGTTAAATATAAACTACAATGGATCGCAATCTGTGTGTGTACAATATCAGTTCAAAGTCGTAAATTCTTGTTTTTAACCACACTTTTCAGCCAAGAAGTCTTTCATTGGTCAGAACAAATCCATTTGGGGACCACTGGAGCTGACTGAGCGGTTGTGTCCAGATTCTGCCAACATAGCGACAAGTGCCAGAGACCTGCCTGGCATCAAGTATGCTTTGGTCAACTATTTCCCAGTAAAACTGTTATAAAAAGTAGCACCAGAATCCATCCATCCATCCATTTTCTGAGCCGCTTCTCCTCACAAGGGTCGCAGGTGTGCTGGAGCCTATCCCAGCTGTCATCGGGCAGGAGGCAGGGTACACCCTGAACTGGTTGCAAGCCAATCGCAGGGCACATACAAACAAACAACCATTCGCACTCACAGTCATACCTACGGGCAATTTAGAGTCTCCAATTAATGCATGTTTTTGGGATGTGGGAGGAAACTGGAGTGCCCGGAGAAAACCCACGCAGGCACGGGGAGAACATGCAAACTCCACACAGGCGGGGCCGGGGATTGAACCCGGGTCCTCAGAACTGTGAGGCTGACGCTCTAACCAGTCTGACACCGTGCCGCAGCACCAGAATCCAAGAATCACAATTTCCAATTTTATCAAAATGATAATTTGATATGCCACACTACCTTGAGGAGTTTACATGGGTTTTTTTCCCTGTTTCTTTCTTCCACATTCCCAAAACATGCTTAGAGTCGTTAATTAACCTAACAAGCATGTTTTTGGAATGTGTGTGTGCATGGTTGTTGCTTTTATCTGCCCTGCGATTGATTGGCGACATTCCAGGGTGTACCCTGCTTCTCGCCCAATGTCAACTGAGATAGACTCCAGTGACCCACAACCCAAATGAGGACAGGTGGCATTGGAAATGAATAGATGGATGGATAAAATTGGTCCGTTATCTCTTTTTAGGACTGGTTTGGGGAGAGGGAGGGCATGGCTGCATTTAGCGCTCATGCAAAAGACAATGGCTGACTATATGAAAGCTTTGCTGGACTGCAAAGATCTCCTAAGGTTAGTAACATAGTTTATTACTTTGGTAGTTATGTTTAACATGTCGCCATATTCCAATGTAATCATTATTAATGACATCCATGTTTGTGTCTTCCTAGTGAGTTTTATGACCCAGGGGCCCTGATGATGGAGGAGGAAGGGGCAGTGATGGGGGGACTCCTCGTGGGCCTCAATGTAATTGATGCAAACCTCTGTATTAAAGGCGAGAATCTGGATTGTCAGGTGAGCGTCCCCACCTCATCTCTGATTATTAATTAAATCAGGACACACAGTGGTATTTTTCTGTGTTATTTAGGTGGGAGTCATTGACTTCTCCATCTATCTGAAAGATTCTACCAGTACAGAGACCCCGAAACAGTGAGTACCTGCTCACAGATTAATAACAGTTGAACCTTGGAAGTGAAACACAATCCTTTAGATCGGTGATTCCCAAACACTGTACAGCAGCACATTATTGTGTTATCGGTGGGCCAATAGCGAAGGGCTACTGTGTTGGGCCAAGACGTACCTTAGAGACGCTGGCCCGACCGGCCTAGTACAAATTTCATAAATAAATACGACGAAGTCAACACATTCTTGCACCCCCAAAATTAAATTGATCACGCCATTTTATTGTATTGCGCACATTTTCTGTCCATCCATTTTCCGTACCACTTCTCCTCACTAAGGTCGCGGGTGTGCTGAAGCCTATCTCAGCTGACTCTGGGTGAACGGCGGGGTACACCCTGAACTGGTCGTCAGCCAATCACAGGCCACATATAAACAAACAACCATTCACATTCACACCTACGGGCAATTTAGAGAGCTTCAATTAACCTACCATGCATGTATTTGGAATGTGGGAAGAAATCAGAGTACCCAGAGACACTAAATATAAAATAATCATTGAAAGTTATCGTAGGATATTAGAGGTGTCACAAATAGTCGATTAATCGGCAACAAATCGGTTATCAAATTAAACAACTCTTTTGATAATCAATTAATCATTTAGAGCCATTAACTTAAAATTGTCCAATTCCTCTGATTTCAGCCTCTGAACTGTAAATATTTTCCAATTTCTGTTGTCTGCCATGAAACCAGACTGATTATATTTGTTTTTAGTCAAAATAACACATTTGCAAACATCTGGTGTTACTTTTGAAAGTCAGTTGAATCTATTGAATCTAATCGTTATTTACAGCCGTAGTATGAATAACCCGTAATTGACATGTAGTTGAACCTAAAGCAGCCTGAGAATCACATCAAACTAGTAGTCCTTTGCATTAATCAGTACCCAAGACGTAGCTCTCAGTTTCAAAAAGGTGATGTCAGATTGCTTAATTGTTCTTTATTTGGAATTGTTTAATGAACAATAACCAGTTAAATGAATACATTGGCCATTACACTGAAATTTCAATTTCCATCATTCAGTTAAACGGTATACATAAAAATAAAAGTTTAAGCCGATTAAGTATCAAAATAATGACATTACCCTGTGTAGCGGCATTTTGACAGTCACATGATCACTGTGATGTTACCTGTGCGTAAACACGGCGGCAGTCGTAATTTTTCCATTGGTGTTTCCGGGTGTGATTCTTAATACAAAATGCCTTATTGCATCGCCAAGTACTGCCATCATTTGGACAGGGACAAAACTAACCATGTCAGGTTTCACCTTCTTCAAAAAACATCTACGGCGACAGTGGCTGGCGAAATGCAGGCGGCCGGAGCCTCCAAAAGATAAGCAATCCCGCGTGTGCAGTGCGCACTTCAAGTACCCTGACGATTACAGTGAGAGTGTGATGCAGTACGAAATGGGCTACCTTATGCTCCCGGTCCTAAATAAGGATGCTTTGCCCTCAATCTTTGAGCAACCACCTGCTGCCGATGCACCAATAACCTGAACAAGTGGCAACAAGCGTCTTGCAGCCAGGAACAAGAGAAAGGTACAAAGGGCTTCTCATCTTCATAATGCTAGTGCGAGCTATCGTTCTACACTACAGCATGTAGGGCAGGGTTCTTCAATTAAAATTGTATGTAGCCGACCTGTCAAACAATATAAAAATGGCCCTTTTTGCAAACAATTATTTGTGGTTTTGCAAATAAAATGTTTTCATGTTTTCCATGAAAAACTAGCTCCTGTCTGTACCATAGATGAAACAATTTTAAAAGTGGGTCATTCTATGAAAATGTTGGCTTTCCGAACAGCGATTTCATGTTTTTGTTGCATCCTTCTTTTAATAAATAAAAGGTTCATCAGTTGATTGTTCATGAATAAACATTTATTGCATGTACACCACTCCCAACAAGCTGGTTTACCCGTGCATCAAAATCGATGGGGCGAATGAATGGGTCTTCATCATCCGCCTCAGTTCCCTCTTCATTTTCCGAGTCTTCAGCGACCCCACCGTGACTGCACGGCTTTCAACGAAGTGGTTTGTTCCTGTAGGGCCTAATTCCCCCTTCAGTATCCACCATTAGTAATAATTCGTCTTCAGAATCTCTGTAATCAGATGACTCATTTGATGGCATCTTTGTTTACCTTCTTTTCAGCATGTGTTACGTCACGATGATCATGTGACTATACACCGCATCCAGAATCGCTGCAAACCAACCTAAATTAAACAAAAAAGTCCCATAAAATCTAAATCGGCCAATGTAAATTCAGGATTTTTTTCAAGGAAGAGTTGAAATTAACCATTTCACAGAATAACTAGTGTTTGTCCAAGGAACCAGCAAAGTATTACTTTAATAAACAGGAATCCTCCAAAATTGAATTTGCTATAAACTGCAAATATTTTTTTATCTCACTATTCGATGAGTTGATAGAATAATCGTTAGAATAAACATGCATCTATCAATTTTCCTTACCGCTTCTCCTCACTATGGTCGCAGCCGTGCTGGAGCCTATCCCACCTGAATCGGGGCGAGAGGCGGGGTACACCCTGAACTGGTCGTCAGCCAATCACAGGCCACATATAAACAAACAACCATTCACACTCACATTCACACTTACGGACAATTTAGAGTCTTCAATTAACCTACCATGCATGTTTTTGGGATGTGGGAGGAGGAAACCCAGACGGGCATGGGGAGCACATGCTAACTCCACACAGACGAGGCCGGATTTGAACCGGGGTCCTAAGAACTGTGAGGCAGATGTGCTAACCAGTTGTCCACCGTGCCGCCGATAGAATAAACAATTCTAAAAATATTTGACAGTGACTTCTGTGTTATATCATGAATATACCAAGGCTGGGTTATATCGCCACTACAGGAACAGAACTCAGTTGTAAACCAAGGACCCCCTGTAGTCTAAATGTAAACAAACCCAATGTGTTTTCACTATTGTACCATCCAGCCATTCTCGGTACCGCTTATCCTGTTCAGGGTTGCGGGGTGCTGGAGCTTATCCCAGCTGACTTTGGGCGAAAGGCAGACAACAGCCTGAACTGGTCGCCAGTCAGTTGCAGGGCACATATAGACACAGACAACCACTTGCACTCACATTCACACCGTCACTGAATGGAAACTGAACCCACGCTGCCTGCAACGTAGTTAGACGAATGCATCACTACACCATCAGTGACTACCCTTGTACTGTTTCTGTTTCATTCATGTCTTTTCAGTGATACCAAGATGACCGCCATCTTGGATCAAAAGCATTACATAGAGGAGTTGAATCGTCACCTCAGTGGCACCGTCACAGATCTTCAGGCAAAGATGGACTCCCTGGAGAAAACCAACAGCAAACTTGTAGAAGAGGTCAGAAGTTGTTGTTGTCAACAGAAGGAATTGTTGTTTCAATGTTGAGCGTAAATGTGCTGTACGGAGCATTTACCTATACCGATATCAGATGTTTGGAGGTTACAAATGACACGTAATGTACTAGTTTGCGCCTCGACTTTAGAATGCATCTGCGTCGTCACGGCACAGGAAGGCACGTTCAGTTACTACTTTAATTACAGTTTTTTTATTTATTTGTGGGCTACAGCGGGTTCTGACTTCAAACTGATGTACATTATATAGAAATATGGCCAATACACCTACAGGACATGAAACCTTGCAACTAATAGCTCTTCTGAGAAAACTGTTTGAGGTCATGGTGTTGAGCACTGACTCACCATCTCCTCCCAAAGATGTTTGTTGGGGTTGAAGCCAGGTTTCTGTGAAAGTTCTTTCACACCAAACTCATCCAAGCATGCATTTACAGACCTAGCTTGGTACTCTGGGGCACAAGTCATACTGGAACAGAGTACGCCCTTTCCCAAAACCAATTAGGATGCATTGGGAACAAGAAAGTCTAGCCCAGCCATTGATAAATTTTTTCTTTATCTCGATGCTGCTTCATCTTTTGTACCTTTTGTAGACTTATGTTGAAAGACAGCATTTAAATGTAAGATATTATTATTATTATTGTTGTTGTTGTCATCATCATCATCTATGGAGTGTGCTGCAGAACAGACAATCCATGCTGACTGCTGTATGCGAAATGGTGATATTGGAAACATTATTGATCATCTCTTTCTCATTTAGCTGACGGCAGCGACGGACAGAATCAACTCTCTGCGAGAAGAACAGGATCAGCTGAAACAGGACAACGAGCTGATCTTGCTGTCCAGTCAGAAAAAGGAAGAGGTCCGAATGAAAATGCTTCAATTGTCCCCTGATGACACGGCTCCAAATGGGACAAATAGTCTAGCAAACTGTGTGGTGCGTTTGCTTTTTTCAGGCTGCACTTCAGGATAGCCAGGCAGAACTGGAGACGTACAGGCAAACCCGGCAGGGCCTGGATGAGATGTATAATGTTGTGTGGAAGCAGTGCAAGGAAGAAAAACGCATTCACCAGGTCAGGTATCGATAGTCAGTAGCTCTGAATTATTCAGCCTAGGTGTATATAGTCATGTAAAGCCCCTTAACCCAAATAAAGGTGAAATAAGTACTGAATTTTCAGCCTTTAGTGACATAGAATATGTGCATGCATAGGCGTGTCACGATATCTTCTATATCATCTTATTGTTCAATAAATAAAATGGACACGGTAGTTTTTCCAGACTCGATAAATTGTCATTGTTGTGGTGAGCTGGCGCGCAAATCACACAATGAGTTGACAGAGTTGGCTGTGTCATTAGCTCCTAGTGGGCTCATAGAACGCTGGCAGAGTAGTACACTCTTACCGGTGTTGGCGCCGTCCATTACTCCACAGCATTGCTGTGTGTAGCGCATAGATTCACACAACAGAGACACTTAAGTGAAAGTTAACTGTTTGCTGTGTTCTGTAGCCCGCGAGCTAACGAGTTAGCGAGTTGAGGAGCTAAAAAGCTCGCTCCACGCCCGCAATGTCGTTTAAAACATCTGCGCTTCGCTCCAAGTTATTGTGTGTGTTAGTCCCCAATTAACACAAACACGGTAACCTTAACTGTTTATTAAGCATAACCTGAGTGGCATGCGTTATTCTGCCAGTAGTTGAACTACAGCGAACGTCAACATATATTTGATTGATGTGAAGGGCTCATCTTCAGTGAATCAACCACACAGTATCTGGGTGTACATGGAGACTTTTGTCATTCCAAGTGAAGATCTCTGGTCAACTGTTTACATGATGTGATCTATTCTGATCGGGTGTGTACATGTGCACTACATTTATTCGGAAAAGTCGTGTGACATGCGTCGTGAACGTCAAGTCATTTATCAAGATGGAGGTCTGTCGTCTATTCAGCACAGTAGTTGGGATTGTTTTTATACGTTTATTTTAAAAAAAAAAAACGCTGGGTAAAAACAACTTATAAGTAGTTGAAAGCAAGATCTCCGTTGCATACGAGGTCCATCGGGAGCCGCCATATTTATGCTGAGCGTAAGCCATAAAGTCACCAAGTATTTACATTAAGACGAAGCATGCGCAGACAGAGCTTTCCCTGGCTCTCTTCCGAATGATGGCATACATGGTGAAAATGTACTTCTGATCGGTTTGGCAAAAGGAATTCCACCCCTTTGAAACCAAATGAATTTCCAGTCGGATTTGGCCTGTTTATTCCGATTGAAGTATTTTTATGGAGCTTTTTTATTCGGTTTGGGCTTCTAAACCGATTATTATCAGAATAGAAAGCTCCACGTAAACCAGGCTAGTCTTGCAGCTCTTTATTCTTTATTTCAGACCCAGGGGGATCCGTATCACAGAGTAAAGAAAAACAATTTAATAGCGAAACAAGAAAGGAAATTATAAAAATATTGATAAAATTAATAATAACAATAATGATTTAAAAGCAATAAAATAAATATTAAAATAATAAGGGCAGGCCTTATTTTTAATTATTTCAGAGGTATTAAAAAACAACAATATTATCGTTTATCATGATAATTTTTGGGAAAATATATCTTTAAAAAATTATAGTGACAGGCCTATGCTTGCACCTTAATAGCATATTAACATTCAGTCAGTTTTCAAATTTTGTGACTATAGCATGACGATAGTCACTTGACAACATCTGTTCGATTCTTATTTTCTTTTCGGTTTTGTGTACAGAATAATAATAAATCAATGTTTTGCTCCATATTTGGACTGGAAGTGACATTTTAATTGTATTATAAATGAATACATTTATATCCCATATCATACTTAGAAACATTGCTCTACTCGATCTTTTTTTTCTTAAACATGCTATAGAAATAAACAGAACTAGAAATATCATATGCTCTTAGTGAGAATAAGTAAAAATGTCCATGTGAAAATGACAATAGTCACAGGTCGCATCTTTCATTAAGTGCGATTTGTGAGAACGATAGAGCTGAGTTGCATTATAAAAACAAGGTTACCCTATTTGTCGATGCAAAATGGATCTCACGTCCATGTTCCGTCCGAAAGGTGATTGTATCGTTGTGTGGAGTCTGAAATGTCACCTGTTGGCAATGTTTAGGAGTTGGAGCGAGAGCTGGAGCTTCAGTTAGGGATGAAGCAGGAAATGGAGATGGCCATGAAGCTGCTGGAGAGGGACTCACATGAGAAACAGGACTCACTGGCAACCTTGCGACTCCAGCTGGACCAAGTCAAAGCTCTGAACGTTCAAATGTTCCACAAAGCACAGGTACGTGGTAGCAATTACACTTAAAATGAGACCCAAGACACATTTGAACCAGTCTTGGGGCTCTGCAGGACTTTGAACGAGAAGCGGCCAAAAAACAGGCAGAGGCTGAACACCTTGAGCAGAAGATGGATGAGATGGCAAAAGCCATGACTGAACTACAGCGGAGGTATGTTTTTGTGCATTGATTCACTGATGACGACGATTGATGCCAATGAGTTAATGTGTTTTTTTAGGCTACAGAATTCAGAACAGGATCGTAAGAAGAGCGACCAGTCCGATAAAGACTTGAGAGTTGAGCTGGAGGGAAAAGTGAACGCTCTTGAAAAACAACTGACTGACCTGGACTCACTAAGGTAAACACACTGAACAGAAACAGAAAAGAATACAAAGCATATTGTCATTGTAAAGTGCAGAATATATACAATAAATTTGGGGTGCAACTCCAAGAATAGAAATATAAAATAACATAAAACTATATTAAAGGTCCCATGCTATCAACCACCAGCAACCAAAGAATTGGAGTTCTTATGATTTGACTAAAATTTAGAAGGCACATTATCATATTTATTTAATTTTGTATTAATTTTAATGATGTAACTTTGTACATTTTCATTGACGACATCTGAAACGTAAACCAATAATTTGTAGACTTAACACCGATCTGATCGGCTTGATCGGTATCGGACGATAATTAGCATTTTATGCTGATCGGCTTTAATGTCATAAACTCCACAAAAGACATTTACTCTGCGCCATCGTGTACAGTATTTGAATCCAAAGGCTAGTTTATTTTTAGCCTTGTCGCATGTCTTTTGACATAGTTCTGTAAATATCTGACCGCCAATAAAGTTACTTAAAAAAAAAAAAAACACTGACCCGTTCAGTCGCCGGTGTGGGAGAAACAACACGTCTGAGACAGACATCATGTAATGCCTGGATACAAATTTGGTCTTTCACGATTGCACTATGTAAGACTACTGCAATAAAATCTTGTATTCCGATATATACCACCGCATCCTGTCACCTCAAATGCGACTGGATACACTCGTTACCTTGGCGACGACAACAGCAATGGATTGCGTTGTATGTAATGTAAGAGCAAAATGGGGGAATATGTGTGCTGGTGGTCATCGGTGCACAGGAGAGGATTTTCATTCAAGGATTGCTTGAGATATGGTCACCGTACTTTTAATACATTATGGCTCACAAGCAGGCAACAAAAGGTTATGTAGCCTAGCAAGCTCGTCCTAGCACTAACGGTTGTACGTAAACATGCTGGCGTTCTGTTGAATCATGCTCTAAAGTTTAGGTGTGTGTGGAGTAATTTACAGTTGTGCTCATAAGTTTACATACCCTGGCAGAATTTATGATTTCTTGGCCATTTTTCAGAGAATATGAATGATAACACAAAAACCTTTCTTTCATTCATGGTTAGATCTTGGATGAAGCCATTTATTATCAAACAACTGTTTACTCTTTTTAAATCAAAATGACAACAGAAACAACACAAATGACCCTGATCAAAAGTTTACATACCCTTGAGATTTTGGACTGTTAACATGCACACAAGTTGACACAAATGGGTTTGAATGGCTACTAAAGGTAACCATCCACACCTGTAATCTGTCTGCTTGTAATCACTGTGTGTATAAAGGTTCAGTGAGTTTCTGGGTTCCCGACAGACCCTTGCACTGGCATCTTTGGATTCTGAGTCATGGGGAAAGCAAAAGAATTGTCAAAAGATCTGCATGAAAAGGTAATTGAACTGTATAAAACAGGAAAGGGACATAGGAAGATATCTAAGGAACTGAGAATGCCAATCAGCAGTGGTCAAACTCTAATTAAGAAGCTGAAAATGAGAGATTCTGTTGAAACCAAACCACGATCAGGTCGACCAGCAAAAATTTCTGTCTCAACGGCCAGGAAAATTGTTCGAGATGCAAAGAAAAACCCACAGATGACTTCAGCTGAAATACAAGACTCAATGAAAAAAAGTGGTGTGGATGTTTCAAGATGCACAATAAGGAGGCACTTGAAGAAAAATGGGCCGCATGGTTGAGTCGCCAGAAGAAAGCCATTACTACGCCAATGCCACAAGAAAAATCACTCTTACAATATGCCAAACACCACAAAGACAAGCCTCCAAACCTCTGGAACAAAATCATTTGGAGTGCCGAGACCAAAATGAAACTTTTTGCCCACAACCATAAACGTTACATTTGGAGAGCAGTCAACAAGGCCGATGATGAAAGGTACACCATTCCTACTACAAAACATGGAGGTGGATCGCTGATGTTTTGGGGATGTTTGAGCTACAAAGGCACGGGAAACTTGGTCAAAATTGAATGCAGTATGTTATCAAAAAAATACTACAGGAAAATTTGCACTCATCAGCCGGAAAGCTGCACATGAGACGTACTTGGATATGCCAACATGATAAGGATCCAAAACACATTGGCTACAGCAGAATAAAGTGAAGGTTCTGGAGTGGCCATCTCAGTCTCCTGACCTCAATATCATTGAGACACTCAATCTCACAAGATCTCAAGACATACAAGACAGCCCAAAAATTTATAGGAATTGGAGGCCTTTTGCCAAAAAGAATGGGCAGCTTTACCATCAGAGAAAATAAAGAGCTACCACAAAAAACTCCAAGCTGTCATTGATGTTAAAGGGGGCAATACACGGTATTAAAAAGTGGTGTATGTCAACTTTTGATGAGGGTCATTTGTGTAGTCCCTGTGGTCATTATGATTTAAAACACGTAAACAGTTATAATAAATGACTTCACCCAAACATTAACCATGAGTGAAAGAAAAGTTTTTGTGCTATCATCCTCTGAAAAATGGCCAACAAATCATAAATTCTGCCAGGTTATGTAAATGTATGAGCTATAATTACAAAAAAGTTATTTAATTACAGTAAGTTAGCACCCATTATTTCTGTCATGTTGTGATGTTGGTTTGACCTGACTGATTAGAATACATGACCTGACGAGAATATTTTGGAAGATACTCAATATACAGTACAAAAGTACAGTGGGTACAGACAGTATTCAGACCCCTTTACATTTTTCACTTTGTTATATTGCAGACATTTTCTAAAATGATTTAAGTTCATTTCTTCCCTTATTAATGTACACACAGCACTCCATATTAACAGAAAAAAAACAGAATTGTTAAGAACAAAAAAAACCTGAAATAACACACAGCCATAAGTATTTACTATTTATTCATTTATATACCCTTTGCTCCGTATTTAGTAGAAGCACCCTTTTGAGCTAATACATCCATGAGTCTTTTTGGGAATGATGCAGTTTTTCACACCTGGATTTGGGGATTCTCTGCCATTCCTCGTTGCAGATCTTCTCCAGTTCTGTCAGGTTGGATGGTGAACGTTGGTGGACAGCCATTTTCAGGTCTCTCCAGAGATGCTCAATTGGGTTTAACTCAGGGCTCTGGCTGGGCCATTCAAGACCAGTCACGGAGTTGTTCTGAAGCCACTCCTCCATTATTTTAGCTGTGTGCTTTGGGTCATTGTCTTGTTGGAAGGGGACCCTTCGGCCCAGTCTGAGGTCCTGAGCCCTCTGGAGAAGTATCCCTGTACTTGGCCACATTCATCTTTCCTTCGATTGCAACCAGTCGTCCTGTCACTTCTCCCATCTCCCGACTGCATCTCTGGAGCTCAGCCACAGTGATCTTTGGGTTCTTCTTTACCTCTCTCACCAAGGCTATTGCTCAGTTTGGGCGGATGGCCAGCTCTAGGAAGGGTTCTGGTTGTCCCAAACCTCTTTCATTTCAGGATTATGGAGGCCACTCTGCTCTTAGGAACCTTAAGTGCAGCAGAATTTTTTTTTATAACCTTGGCCAGATCTGTGCCTTACCACAATTGTGTCTCTTGAGCTCTTTCGGCAGTTCCTTTGACCTCATGATTCTCATTTGCTCTGACATGCACTGTGAGCTGTAAGGTCTTTTGTAGACAGGTTTGTGGGTTTCCTAATCAAGTCCAATCAGTCTAATCAAACACAGCTGGACTCCAATGAAGGTGTAGATCATCAAGGATGATCACAATAAATGGACAGCACCTGAGTTAAATATACGAGTGTCACAGCAAAGAGTGTGAATACTTATGGCTGTGTGATATTTCAGTTTTTCTTTTTTAATCTGGAAAAATGTCAACAATTCAGTTTTTTTCTGTCAATATGGGGTGCTGTGTGTACATTAATGGTGAAAAAAAAAAAGAAAAATTATTCTAGCAAATGGCTGCAATATAATAGCGTGAAAACTTTAAGGGGGTCTGAATACTTTCCGTACCCATCTAAGTTTTAAGATGGACAATTTGGTTGTTAACAATACATTTTACTGAAGATTTATCGTCTTTTCTGTGGTCAGGCTGGGCTTGGAGAAGGAGCTTCTCGTTGAGAGGGAACAGCGACAAGGCCTTCAAAAAGCCCTCCAGAGGGAGCAAGACAATAGTGTTGAGCTTCGCACGCAACTGCAACAACTCCAAGGCCTCCACGCTGTCAGTAATTCAGGAGTTTTATCCGTCAGTGCATTTGATTTAAATGATGGTGCGCAGGGATTACATTTGATTGCGAGAAAAATTAATGGTCAGAATATCCAGTAGAAAATAGCAATGTCAGAGACTACAGCCCTTAGAACACTGAGCGACGTGTCTGAATGCGACTGAACTGTTGCGCATTTTGCAGAGTTCAGCTAATCGTTTGCATGATTAGCCGGCCGTCGGCCACTGGGTTTGCTGTGATTTAATATTTGAATCACAGCTGAATGACATTGCAACTTTGCAGATGTCACCTTGTTTCCTGCTCGATTCCCATGTTCCTCCACGTAACTGACAGCTTGCAGTTTAAACTGTGCTTCGTAAGCGTGTCTCTTCGTAGGTGCCATTTTCGGGGGTCCTTAGCCAAACCGATGTTGTTTTGCACAATGCACATACCGGCGCTATATACCTACTGGGGGCGTGCCTTTAGCGTCCTCTTTTACGCGCACCCTTCCCCCTTTACGTCCGCAAGCTGTCCTCAGCCACGTCCGCTTTTCCTCTGTATAAGCAGCGTGTCGGCAGGTAATGCTCCCAGTCAGTGAAGCAGAGCACTCATCACACAATAACAGTTATAGATTTTGGAACTCGGTGCACACATAAGGCGCGGCACATTATAAGGCGCCCCGTCCGTTTTGGAGAAAATTTAAGACTTTTAAGTGCGCCTTATGGTCATGAAAATACGGTAGTCAACTTTAAAGAGCAAATAGCAGGCAAATTAGTATGTGTGTAGAGCAAAATACTGTCAGCCATACAGGGACGGAAAACCAGAAACAAATGAATACTTCACCGCTGCTATGTCACTTGAGAAAATGAACCTACAATTTAACAGTACATTAATATAATAAATCTTAAGATAACCTTTATTAGTCCCACAATGGGAAAATTTGCATGATTTCAGTAGCAATAGTGGACACAGGAAATACAAAAAGCATGCAAGAAGACATTTGGCTGCAAATGAATCTGCCGTTACACGGTTGATGCAATAAATACATTAAAATAAATATTGAAGCCATAATTTATTAACAATTATAGAGTAATGATTATGTTGTGAAACTGAATAGTATCCCGAATTATTTTTATCCTACATAATATACTTCAGGCGGCACGGTGGACGACTGGTTAGAGCGTCAGCCTCACAGTTCTGAGGACCCGGGTTCAATCCCCGGCCCCGCCTGTGTGGAGTTTGCATGTTCTCCCCGTGCCTGCGTGCGTTTTCTCCGGGCACTCCGGTTTCCTCCCACATCCCAAAAACATGCATTAATTGGAGACTCTAAATTGCCCGTAGGCATGACTGTGAGTGCGAATGGTTGTTGGTTTGTATGTGCCCTGCGATTGGCTGGCAACCAGTTCAGGGTGTACCCCGCCTCCTGCCCGATGACAGCTGGGATAGGCTTCAGCATGCCCGCGAGCCTTGTGAGGAGAAGCGGCTCAGAAAATGGATGGATGGATAATATACTTCAGGCGGACGACTGGTTAGCACATCTGCCTCACAGTTCTGAGGACCGGGGTCAAATCCCAGCCCATGTTTTTACGCTATCCTAATTTGAGATGCACCTAGACATAGGAAAAAAAATAGTCATAACGAACACAATAGAAATTTGTCAGAACAAGTGAGAAACTACCTTTCAATATGCCGATCGGTGACCCTTTTGAATGTATGCAATTGTATGTCTATTTAAAAGAAAATTGCAGATGAATAGCCTGCTTGTTTTGTGATTTTGCAGGAGCTGCAGGAGCTGAAGCAGGAGAAGCAGCAGCTGCAGCAGATGTGTGAGCAGCAGGAGCAGGCTTTGCAGGAGATGGGGCTGCATCTCAGCCAGTCAGTGCTCATTCAAGTTTTGTGATTGTTGCCAGTGACATGAATTATGTCATGTTATTCCATCACTTTTCCCCAAGGTCTAAACTCAAGATGGAGGACTTTAAGGAGGTTAACAAAGCCCTGAAGGTAAAATGTGAAATCCAGGTATACTTGATTATAATTTTTAAATGCTGATCGTTCCTTCCAGGGCCACGCCTGGTTAAAAGATGACGAGGCCATACAATGCAAGCAATGCCAGAAAGAGTTTTCTATCTCGCGAAGAAAAGTGAGGTTTTTTTTAATGCATTCAGATTGAAGCGAAGTATTCCAATGTTGTTCTCACGGCCATTTCTTTGTTTTAGCACCATTGCAGGAACTGTGGGGATATTTACTGCAGCACTTGCTCCAGTAACGAGCTCGCCTTACCTTCGTATCCTCGTCCCGTGCGGGTTTGTGATGTGTGTCACTCCCTGTTGCTGCAGAGGAGTTTGTCCAAAGCTTCCTGACAGAACACTGACCTGCCACCATTTGGATCTCACACTGCACAGCCACATTTGTTTATGAATGTCAATTTGGTTTTAGATCTGAACTTGTTACCTGAAATTCAGGAACATTTAATGCATTGCATACCAGATGCAGTACTGTTCAAGATAATTCATTTTGCTGTAGTAGGGAAAATCATTGTGGTTGTCAAGCAAGACTGAGTGAAGCCTTTTCATGTCAGCTTTTCTATTATGTAGAAATTATGGCTTCCACCAAGATTGTCCCATGAAATGTTTGATTTTATTTTGTTATTCACATAATGCACTAACACTGCAGTAGCTAGGTTTACGTGAGTCCTCTGTTTAATGAATAGATTTTGCAATGTTTTCATGACAGTCCAACTAGTTTATTCACTTTGCTCACAGAAAATATAAACAGCATTAGAGGCAGAAGACAGGAGGTCATGACAACTGATTTCAGATTAAGTTGCTCCCGATGGTTCCAGTCAAGAAAAAGTGCCTTTTAACTGGTCACATCTTAACATGCTGCAAATGTCAATGCGGAATTTTGATTTACCTTGACCACAGTAAATTAAACAAAGCATTGTTATAAAAATTGAAATAAGGTCGAAAACAGATTTGTTCATGCACTCTGACATACAAAATGTTTTAAACAAGCAACACTATTTCAATTTGGGTGTGTGGAGAACAAAAACAATTCTGGTATTGGAAATGGAGCATCCTTGTCCTGTGAACTGACAAACAGAGGAGTGGGTGACAACTGTGATAGCAAATTTCTATTCCATCTCAGGACCATACACTAAAAAAATTACAAAGCCGACCCTTCAACACGTTCAAAACCCCATCTTGACCATTACCATGTTTACGGGTGAGAGATTTCCGGTCATTGGAGCAAAATGCTGAGTTAAAACAAATCCTAACAAAACGGTACAACAATGGTAAAAAAAAAAAAAAAAAAAAAAAAGGAAAGAAGATTACATTCCCCACCCCCCACCAAGTCCATTCATGGAGCTTCTGCTACTGCCTCCACCACCACCATAGTAACTGCTTCCCATTCCACTCTGGTTACCTAACAAGAAAGAGGAAAATACACAATATAGGACCCCACAGTTCCAAGGTGATCAACACTAATGAAGTTATTTGGAATTCAGGGCAAATGCCATGGCACTCACTATAATCACTGTAGCCACCCATGTTTCCTTGGCTGCTGTATCCACCAGAATAGCCTGAGCTCAGCTGGCCACTACTGTAAGACGACTGGCTCCCTGTGAGCAAAAACATGAACGAACATTTATATTCAGTTGTGTTTAACCACTCAAGTTAGAAGACTATGAGTCATACTCACCCCCCATCATCTGGCTGCTGTAGGCGCCATTACTGCCACCTGCTGTTGAGTTTAAGAACAGCTCAACATAGCGGTGCTCTGAGGGCCAGCGAAAAAGACAAAGGAACGTTTCAATGTGTTATTGTTATCAGTGTCACTTTTGTCAAACTCACGCATGTTGGCTTTGTCTTTGGACATGGCGGCCACTGCGTCCTCATGTGTTGCAAACTCAACATCGGCCTCGCCGGTCACCCTGCCGTCGGGGCCAACCTCAATGTGAACCCGCACTGGATTCAGTGGGGAGAAGAACTGCCAGATGCAAATGAAAAGTGTTTTTAAAAAAAGTACATTCTCAAAAGAGACGGGGACAGAAGCACTTTGAGTGATCTAATGAAGGCTCACAAAGTCAACTCAGTCTTACAATGTAGATGTCTGATTCAGTGGCTCTGTAAGGTAGGCCCCTCATGTGAACACAATGGCCTGTTGTGCTCTGGAAGGATGAGCCGCTGTCGTTGTACCGGCCATCCGAAACGCCTGAATATGTAATCAACAACCCATTTTAGGAGGAATTATTTCTAATCGGATTACCACTAGGGTGCCTTGTTGGCATTGAGAGAATGCTGCAACAATACATCACCAAATCTGATTTCAGCTCTTCGTCCACCCGACACACCACCTCCGTAGCCTCCGCGGCGCATTCGATCGTAGGAGCCCGCCCGGTTCATTATGTTGTAGCCACGCCCACCAGAAGGCCGGTCGTAAGGGCTCGGTCTCTGCATGCCCATGGGCTTCCGCTGGGGCTCATAATGGGTTCTCACCTCAGCACGGCTACTCTTGAAGATCTCAATGTACCTATGTACATAGAAATGCCATGGTGAGGGAATGAGGAAAGGTTTGTTTGGGGTTTGTTAATGTAGAAACTGTCTTGGTGTAGCCTGTCACAGTAATATAGTATTTTGTTTAGTCCATGTTAATAGAACAAGTTTAACTGCAAACAAAAGTTTGCCAAATTGAAAATGGCCTTTCACTTTTATGGTTACCTGGATTTATTTAGAGATCTCAAAATCAGATGCCCTGAAAGCCATTGTCTTCTTATTAGCAGGGTCAAGTGCTCCAGCTTTCTGAAGCTCATTAAGCATTACCTGTGGAGGTGGGCTCCGTGTCCTCGTGCACAGTTGGCCTCTGATGCACCACCAGGGATTATCCTTACCAATATAAACCTGTACTGACATACCATTTGTTTCCATAATTTGTGAATGTGCTCAAGTTTATTTTACACATCATATGTTTCCATGGAACAATGAATGTGTTGCATTGTAGGATCTGGCATACAGGTTAGTGTGATTGTAGCAAAAATGACAGTGTCAGTGAGTTCATGTTGAGGGTGCACACCATAAGAAAAGCAATGTTTCCAGCCAACCAACCAACCATCCCCACCTGTGCCCTATTCTTTCCTTGTGTTTCTTTAGAGCCTTTTCAGCTATATCCTGTGAAGCAAACTGCACGAAGGCCTCCCCCGTACTCCTCCCCTGGATGTCCACCGGCAATGTTATCCCATTTGGCACGATTTCCAACCCTTCAACCCAAGGACAGATAACCCCAGCGGGGAACATATTAAATCACATGCCCAATCACAGAAAGAAATGTCTCTAAGAGAGAGAGAGAGAGAAAACTTATGGAATACTATACATCATCACACATACCAGTCGAGTTGTTAACCGGCCACGGAAAAAAAATAAAACAAGCGTTGGATTTTGGGGGATCAAAAAAATAATAAATGAGAGTAGAGGAATCGGTAGAGGTATGGAGAAGGGCACAGACGATCTGGTGGGTGACATGAATTCAAATTACTCTTGACCCATTCCGTGTTACTTCATCATTTACCCATTCAATCAAAGGCTTTTTAAAGCCAAAGTGGAAGAAAATGGGATGGGGTCACTGTGCAAAGACCGTGACTAAAGGTACGACTTTAAAGTCAATGAGATTTAGTCTAAGAAAGCGAGCAAAGCGGTTATTCTCTGCGATCCATGACTATTATTAAAAACAAGATTAGACATGGGGGGCTAAGGAAGGAAAAAAATAATCACAGGGGTCATCAACATGGTACACATGGGTATCCATATTTATGGAAATTAAGTGTAGCATGTGTTTGTAGCATCTGTTCCCTACCTTTTAAAATCATTGTTGATAATGAGTAATCATTAACATGACCAGTGTATTCACAAAGAAGAGTATCATTAATTAGTAACAACATAATTAAAAGGTAATTTGAGAAAATTTCCTATTTCAGAAGTGTGCAAACTGGCGGCCCTTTGCTTTAAATCAGTACCAAAAAGGTTGGTAACCCCTGGATTATCACATTGGGGATGTGCCGGTACACTGATTAATACGGTTAAAATGATTTGATTCTCTTCAGACAACAGATAATGGAACGGTTTTGCTGTAAAATTGAAGGTCGTGTCGATTTCTGATCCTACACACCATGGTTGACTGACTTTGTATAGTAGCTGCACCTCTGTAGCTTGATAAATTAATGATGGTTATTTATGGTCAGAGTGTATGGAGCGGGACAGACACCAACTTTGGTCGACTTTTGCTCTTAATACTTTTCTTTTGCTTTACTGAAATAAAATGAGTAGAGCTGCAACTAGTGATAATTTTCATCATCAATTAATCTGTCTATTTTCTTGATGAGTTGGTCAAATAATTGTTGAAAACTGTTTTTCTAAAACCTCAAGGTGATGTCCTCAAATGTCTTGTTTTGACCACAAACTAAACGATATTCAATATACTGTGACAGCAATATAAACAAAAGTGGAAAATATTCACATTTAAGATGTAATCTGAGAATTTAGTGATTTAAAAAAATAAAAAACTCAAACCAAAATCAATCAAAAGAGTTGACAATTTAGTACTCAATTGTAAATAGATTATTCAGTTAATTGCTGCAGCTCTAAAACTGAAAAACTAATAATATAATATCACCGTTAGTTGTTAATGGTGGTAAACAAAATGGTAGGCAATGTAAGGGGGATACGTGCAATAAGAAAAAAAAAGTGGTACCGGCACATCTCTCGTTTGTATGGCACATTCATGGTCTTGACCAAAAAGCAAAGCTGTAAATTATTCCTAGCTTCTTTCAGGGATCATTAATCATTGTTATTGGTTTAAAAAAATAAAAATATAATCAACAAGATTGATATAATTATGACCGAGTCAGAGGGGTTTGTAATTATAAAACATTCATTTCTCAGAGTCTATAAGAACGGAAACAATAAAGGAAGACTGGGTGGTAGATCAAAATTAAAGTCACAAATGAAGAAAACTCCCTACCTGAGAAAAACTGGACGATCTCCTCTTTGCTGCAACCAAAGGGGAGGCCTCGTAATCGCACAAGCCCATCTCCTGCTGTCTCTGGACAATTTGGACCAGTGTGCTTCATGACCCAATCCATCTCCACATTGTTTGATTTAAACACTGTTTTAACACATGACAATTAAAACAAACACAATCATATTGTAATTTGTGCAAAAAATGCCAATACAGTGTTTCCCTACTATATACGGGTCATGTTTCGCAACCCCTCGATATCACATTTTGTTTTGGACTGCAACTGCCAGCACAGCAATTTTTTAAAAAATTTTGGGTAATTATTATTAATAGTGCACAGTATTGAAAATAGGGCTGCAAGATATTGGAAATGACATTGCAATATTCTTTAACCCTGCAAAATATATCGCAGTGTTAAAACTTACAGGATAACCAGCACATTTCTCTTTTTCCCTTGATAGAAAAACTATGCCAAGTAGAGCACCAAAGTCATTTGTATGAAGTCTATCTGTATTTAAACTAGGCTTTACACGATCAGGATTTCTGGGTCCGATCAGAGTTTAAAAAACCGATAACTGATCACAAGATGGAGAATGTGTCTATTTAAATGACCTGTTCATTTACTGTATATACTTGTGTACTTAATTGCAAAAACATATTTACAATAAACAATGTATCTTTGTTCCTCTATTTATGCCAGTGAGGCCTAGTGTCAGTCAGAACAAATGGTCCTATATTAGAGCTCATGAAGTAAATACAGTAATTAATGTATCCACTTTTTGTTTGTTGGTGTGCCGTGAGATTTTTCAATTGTAAAATATGTTCATTGGCACCATAGAGTTTGGAAATTACTGCTCTAGTCAAATCGTGTATTCTAATCAGTCAGGTCAAACCAACATTACATGACAGAAATAATGGGTGCTAACTTACTGTAATTAAATACTTCACCCACACCGAAACTTTAGAGCATGATTCGACAGAACGGCGGCATGTTTAGGCACAACCGTTCATGATACCACTCACTTGCTAGGCTACATAACGTTTTGTTGCCTGCTTGCGAGCCGCATCATATTAAAAGTATGTGAACATACCTCAAGCAAGCCTTAAACAAACGTCCTCTCCTCAGCACCGGTGACCACCAACACACATTCCCCCCCCCCCCCCCCCCCCCCTTAGTCCTTATAATAATTGTCGGCGCGATCCACTCTTCTTGTCATCACCACAGTAACGAGTGTATCCGGTCGCATTTGAGTTGACAAGATAAAGCCCAATGATCGTAAAAAATGTGATGCCGCGGTATCAGAATACAACATTTTATTGCAGTAGTCTGACTGTGAAAGAGCAAATTTATCTTGTAGTCTGATGCGGGGCATTACGTGTTGTCTGTTCCACACCGCCGACGTTTTGTTTTTTTAAAATAACCTTTATTGGCTGTCAGATATTTCCAATACTATGTCAGACACGTGACAAAGCTAAAAATAAACTAGCTTTTGGATTCAAATATACTGTGCAGGATGGCGACGCAGAGTAAATGTCTTTTGCAGAGCCGATCAATGACGTAATTGATCGGATCGGTGAATTATGACATTAAAGTCGATCAGCATAAAATGCTAAATATCAGCTGATACCGATCAGCCCGATAAAATCAGTGTAAAGTCTAATTTAAAACGCACTGTAGTATTGAGCAACAGTCCAGCCAGACACAAAGTTAAAATCATTTCTTTTCATGCCCAGTTATACGATAGTCATTCAGACATTCCTAAAGTGAGGATAAGCGGTATGGAAAAATGGACGGATGGATGCTATTTTTCACACGTTTTAACACTATTAGTATTTCTATATTTGAGTGCATTTGTTTAAGCAAAACACATTGCATACACCTTAAGTTTGTCCCTTAAATGCCGTGGCTCTCCCCCCTTCACCAAAGTGTAATCTTTTGCGACGTGCATTTGTTTGTCACTTTCTGAAGAGACAGTAAATGCAGGAGTGCAATTGTTTCCCCATCTGCTCATTAATAGTTATCATACAAAACAAAAAATACTATATAACACTCTGGGCTGCTCCGTGTATGTTGTTTGATGGGTTATAATTTACCTAACATCACCACTAAACTTAATAGCATGTCCAACCAGGTCCCTCTGCTGGTCACATTAATTTCACAGTTGATTGACTGTATACAAAAAAAAATAAAAAATAAATCACGCAGGACCCTGCAATGTGACTATTATCAGCACATGCATGACAATGCTCAAACGATACATTGTGCGGGCCAGTACGACTTTCATAAATAAATCCGTGGTTGCCAACTCCATTTGGTCTTTTTGTCACAATTTTTCTTGTCTAGAATTGTTTCTCATAGATGCAGAACGTTTCTCAAGAGCCACAAGAAACCAAGGAAGCGTTTCACACGCATTTTAGTTTCAATGTTCCTATCGGCCAGTATGACTACGGAATGAATCAACTACAGTAGTTACAACTTAAAGACGGAACGCAAAACAGCCAGCGGCGGATGAGTACAATTACTGTTACAGTGTGAAGGTCGATTTTCAGCATGTTAAACAATCATTTGTGAGGAGGGATGGAACGGTTCTTGAAAACCGTCAAAACAGTTCGGGTCGACGGTCCGCATGTGTTTCGTTCATTTCATAACATGCACAATTTTCAATAATATATACCGAACGGAAAACCGTCACCACAAAATCGAGATAACAACCAAACCTTGGATTTTGTGAACCGTTCCACTCCTATTTGTGAGTACTGTATGTACCCAACAGGGTTTAGAGTACATGGCATGTGCAAAGGAAAAACTAGCAAACAGGTGGGCTACACAAGTGGCAGTGCTAACCTGTCCACTAAATTAAAAAAAAATAATTGCTGGTCTTGGCAAGTCAAATTTACGCCCCCGTTGAACGGGTTGGACATGGATGTATGGGGTTGGCCCACTGCAAGCAGGACATTTATTCCATTAACTTTATTTGAGTCTGTTGCAGTGATAACACATCTGTGTGTATTATGTCACTAGAAGACAGCATATATAGCAGTTTTTTGGAAGTCGTAGCAAAAAGAAGCCATGGTACAAGAGAGTGACAGTCGGCAGTTTCCTGCCGAGAGTGAGAGTAAGCTCGCAGTTTCCCTAGTTGATCTCTTAAAGCACAATGACTAATATATCTGTATGAAAACTATATGAAACTCAAATGCCAGGTTTTTAATCTAAAAAAATAAAATAAAAATGACCAAGATAAATCATTTCAAAACGTTTTCCACCATTGTGACCTATAACATATATAAATTTTTAAAAAAACAAATTCCTGAGAGAAAGTTAAAAAATAACTAAATTAGCCACTTCCCCTTGCAAAAAGATTGTTTTTTTTAAATGAGTTGTACAGAATACGGAGCACAATGGTTGAATAGGTTTTTAAATGATTCATCTTGGTCTCATTTTTTAACACCACAAAACCTGGCATTTGAACATGGGTGTGTAAAGACTTTTCATATCCACTGTTTATTGATGCTGCGATTGGCTGGCAACCAGTTCAGGGTGTACCCCGCCTCCTGCCCGATGATAGCTGGGATAGGCTCCAGCACGCCCGCAATCCTAGTGAGGAGAAGCGGCTCAGAAAATGGATTGATGGATGAATGTTTATTGATAAATGTGTCACGGAGATGACGGCTTGAGCAAATCTCACGTTTATCCGTAGAGTCAAGATGAGCAAAATCCCTGGACTTAGATCAGTTTGTCAATCTCTTTTGCAGAACACAGCTATTGTAATATACTAGGTAATACATGTTGCAGGGATTAAATATATTGTAATTTCAATGTGAAATTTCTTTGAGTCATCAACAATATTAATATTTTCTTAAAAGGCTTAAATAATATAGTATAACGACACTAAATATGAAATAATCATTTAAACTTATTGTATTATATCATGAATACATGGGGCCAGTACCGGTTGTGACAGGGTCACTGTTTTTTTTTTTTTTTTTTTTTACTGTATGTCATCATGGTGGTACTGGGAGAGCAAATAATTTTTGGAGGTTTTACTTTGTGAAAAACGCTTGAGAACCACTGCTGCACAGCATTTACAATACATTTTATGCTTATACGTTTTTTTTTCAAATATGTTTATGAGTTTAAAAAGGTTTCTTAAAAGGTTTCATGTATTTAAAGTGTGTGAAAGGGACAAAACCATTACAAAAAATGTAAATTAGTCTCCGTATAGTCGCACTTATGGGTCTAGAACGCATCCCCAGTATAAACAGTTACGCTCACCCTCCACATATCTGTGCCCCATTGTTTCTCTGTCCTTCTTCAAGGCTTGCTTGAGGTCGTCTTCTGCTTCCAGCTCAACAAACGCCTCTCCGCTGGGACGACCCTCTCTTGTGGAGGTGAAGTGGATGCCGCCGCCACCCCCATTGCCAAGGATTTTACAATCTAAAATTAAAAATGCAACATTGTCAACATTCATTTACATGCAATCAAACTTTTATTTGAAGTTTTTCTTAATTAAAAAAAAAAAAGTAATACCAACCTGAGAAAAATCTCTGTACTTCATCGACAGAACAGGACCAGGGGAGACCCCTGATTCGTATAACATACCCCTCATCAGCCATATCTGGTCACAAGCCTTTAAAGAAACGAGCTTTATTTATTCCGGGTATGAAGATTCAAAATTAATATACACGTCTTGAATGGATTACTCTTTATAGAGTTTCGTCAGATGATGCGTCGCTACAAAGGTACACGCAGTCTTTCATTCAGTTCAAATTATGCACGGACGTGGTTCGCGCCATCTTGGAAGTATTAAGACTACAACTATTCAATCGTGCTGAAATGCAACAATCGACTTCTGGGTCTTTAAGCACAACGCTATCACATAACAGTAGCACGTATACAACCACAATTGTCGTTATTTCGCTTCACAGAGGGACTGGTGCAACTTCACAAAAAGGGGATACTCTACTACATTCATTTTAAGGGCCTCGTCCTACAACGTTAAGTGTGATAAATTAGAACCATGTGTTATACGGAGTGAAGCGATAACATGAACAGTTAATGATAATGGACCCGTTTATTCAATTTACGGTCGTGCACACTACCGCACCCTGGTTGAAGAACAAAAGCGGCCCTCGCAGCCTGCGCCACATTAGGCTAACTCGCTAGCTTCCAGGCTTGCATTGCTAACTAACTGAATAAATGCGTTTGAATAACCTACTGGTAGCTATAATCGTATCTCAGAAGCTACAACGTTACACTGGAGGAAGTGTAACCAAACAGCAAGCGCATGCCTTACCTTTTAAAATCAAAGCGCGAACACGCCGTAGACAAAGATACGCGACGGCCTGCGTGATGTAGCTGAAAAAGGCTGGGTTGGGTTGCCAGGCGTCTGGCCTAACCCCTTTCAAGAAGTACAAGAGCACGCATCCGGTTGAGACTCGGTCGAACGCTCTAACGCTGCATTAATTAGCATTAAACGTCATTAATAACCATATACTTATACATTTTCTGGGTTCAACAGCAAGAAAAACCCAAATAATACTCGTCAGACCAAACGTAGTCGAAATCTTAAAAGTAGTTTTTTAATCAATCTGGCAACCGGAAAGGTGCCTCAAAAGGGAGAGAGGGGTGGATGACGTCGTCGTTGTAGGCTCCAGGCTGAGCCAAAACTTGTATCATTTCTCTTGAGTTTGCTCATGGGGCATTCTATTATATTTTCATTTATGGATTTAAAAAAAAGACTTGTTCAGATACTGTTTAATATTTTTAATATTAGTACTTGAATTCGGCATTCCTGCTTGTGTTGCTTTCATTGTGGATATAATGGGAATAATGCATTTCCAATTAATAGTAGGTCTATCTATCTATCTATATCTTTTTTTCTCACAAGAAGGCGAATGTGGAATCATTACTCTATTGAAACCAATTTTGTCTATTGTCTGTGAGCTGAAGTTGACTGACTTCGCCTTGTAATTGTATTTAACCACATGTAGTTATTAGCGTCGAACATACTCATTTGGTTTAGCAACAAGCTTTGCACACTCATAGTCTCATAATCTTGTAGTTAGTCCTCAACACTAATCGAGAGATGGACTTTTTTCATGGCCCTGTAGAAAATTTTCCCTCCTTCCTGGAATTATGACTATCCATCCATTTTCTGAGCCGCTTCTCCTCACTCGGGTCGCGGGAGTGCTGGAGCCTATCCCAGCTATCATCGGGCAGGAGGCGGGGTACACCCTGAACTGGTTGCCAGCCAATCACAGGGCACATACAAACAAACAACCATTCGCACTCACATTCACACCTACGGGCAATTAAGAGTCTCCAATTAATGCATGTTTTTGGGATGTGCCCAGAGAAAACCCACGCAGGCACGGGGAGAACATGCAAACTCCACACAGACGGGGCCGGGGATTGAACCCTGGTCCTCAGAACTGTGAGGCTGACGCTCTAACCAGTCGTCCACCGTCTCACCGAATTATGACTAATGCTTCATTAATGTAGGTTAGCGATATGACACGTTCCGGCTCATACTAATTTGTAGGAGTGGAACTCCGTTGTAAACCAAATAACTAATGCTAACTAGTATAATGGATGTGTTTCATGTTAATATCAATTGTTTATTTTGTGATTTTGTGTTTAGTTGTTTAACTACTTAATACAGTGATTTGTGTAGCTTGGGTACAGTGTTGTGCAATGTGCCCTAAACTTATGTGTATTGGACATACAGTATGAAGTTGATATGCAATTCTTCTTTGTCTGTATTGTTGCAGACCACAGTAAACTAAACAAGCAATCGGAAGAGCCTGTGTTCATTAACAGGAGTACACAACCTCTGTACCTTGCCACTCTAAAATTTAACTAGCTGGAGACATCATACTACCTTTTTTGTGATACTCTCTATTTTAACAGCGATCGTTATTTGTTCGTCAGTCATGTTGGAGGTTGAGCTCGGAAGGATAAACTATGCTTGAAACGGAAAGAACAGTAGACCGACTCAAGTTCGTTTTCGTTTGCTCATTTTTTTTCTCTATAGCCCTAATCAGTTACTGTAATATGAGCAGTGTTATAAATTTTTCAATCTCCCCAGTATAGAGAAACTTTAGATAGAGTGGCAAAAATAGGAAACATTGACAAAGTTGCCGTCATAGTCAAGTCAAGTTTATTTGTATAGCCCTTAATCACAAAAGAGTCTCAAAGGGCTTCACAGGCCCCCGGTTGACAAAGATTGATGACATCCCTTAATATAAACCCCCCAATCAGGCAAGAAAATGCTCAAAACCCCATTTAGGGAAAAAAGAAACCTTGAGAAGGGACCACAGATGGGGAGGGATCAAGCTGTAATGGATGTCGAGTGGGCAACATTTATCACATAGTATGGTGCTGTACAATATTAATTCAATCAATTCAGTCAATTTAAAGAGATGAAGCGCCTTCAGGAAAGTAGTTCTGCCTCAGGACCTGGCCTGGTCACAGAATCCTCCAGAGCAATGAATCCAAGGAAGTGTTCCACCTCAGATCTCCTACGACTTGGTCGGAGCAGAATCCATACTGCATCAGCTTCAGATTCGCTCATCGCCACCAAGACCCTCTCCAAACAGGAGAGGCGCCGGGAAGAGATAGGACAAGCCGCAGTAAAACATGCCTACATGTACAACCCCAATTGCAATGAAGTTGGGACGTTGTGTTAAACATAAATAAAAACAGAATACAATGATTTGCAAATCATGTTCGACCTATATTTAATTGAATACACTACAAAGACAAGATATTTAATGTTCAAACTGATAAACATTATTGTTTTTAGCAAATAATCATTAACTTAGAATTTTATGGCTGCAACACGTTCCAAAAAAGCTGGGACAGGGTTATGTTTACCACTGTGTTACGTCACCTTTTCTTTTAACAACATTCAATAACCGTTTGGGAACTGAGGACACTAATTGTTTAAGCTTTGTAGGTGGAATTCTTTCCCATTCTTGCTTGATGTTAAATTGCGATTTCAACATATCTATTGAGGCGGCAGCTCTAATATTCGCAGGTACGGCATTCCACAGTACATGAGCCTGAATAAAAACTGCTGTAGAGCCTACAGACTTCTTCCTGGCTGTCAGAGTCACCAAAAGATCAGCGTGTTGCGACTCAAGTATAGGTATCGTGATAGAGCCTATCCTTACTATCTTTGGGCGAGAGGCGGGGTACACCCTAAACTGGTTGCCAGCCAATCGCAGGGCGCATGTAAACAAACAACCATTCGCACTCACATTCACACCTACGGGCAATTTACAGTCTTCAATTAACCTACCCTGCGTGTTTTTGGGATGTGGTAGGAAACTGGAGTACCCAGAGAAAACCCACGCAGGCACGGGGACAACATGCAAACTCCACACAGGCGGGGCCGGGATTTGAACCCCAGTCCTCAGAACTGTGAGGCAGATGTGCTAACCCGTCGGTCACCGCACCGCCAGCGGTAACATATAAATACAAAAGAACAAAAAAAAGAGGGCCAAGTACTGATTCTTTTGAGACTCTGCAAGTGACATGACAATACTCAGAGGTCCCATTACCATGGATTACACGGTGCGTCCTCTGCGAGATAAGCTGTAAACCAAGAAAGTGCTGAGCCTGTAATACCGATACATGTTTCGAGTAGTATGCTATGATCGAGAATATCAAAGACTGTGGCAAGATCAAGTAATAATTGTTTTGATGAGGTGTCGCAGTCCATAGCTAGTAAAAGATGATTCGTCACTTTTACAGGGGCCATTTCAGTAGAGTGGTCTGCCCTGAATCTGGACTGAAAAAGTTCAAATAGGTTGCTAGAAGCCATGTGATCATTGTGCTACTTTGCTACAATTTTTTTCAATAATTTTCTAAATAAATGGGGGATTTGACGCCGGCCTATAATTGCAAAGACTCTTATAGTCAAGGTTGGGTCTTTTGAGTAAGTGTCGGATAACAGTCTTAAAAGCTTCAGGTACAGTGCCAGAGGAGAGTGATACATTTGCAATATTTAAAATGAAAGGTCCTAGGATTAAAAACAGCTCTTTAAAAAGTTTCCCACGAAGAGGGTCAAACAAGCATGTTGTGTGTTTTCTCGCACTAAAAGGTATTGTGAGTTTGTCAACAAATACTTCCTTAAAATGAGAGAGGCTTGGCAGATGGGTATCCACCTTAGTGCCCATATTAGTCTCAGTGATTGAAGAATTCAACTGAGTTTGAGGCATGGTGTACTTAATCTCATTCCTAATGAGATAAATCTTTTTAGTAAAAAAAAATGTCATGAAATAATCAGCCAAAAAGGGAAAGTTGTTGTAAGTAGGCTGATTTTGGGTTATCATTGCTACTGTAGCAAATACGTATTTACGGTTATTTTTATTAAAAAAGATTACTCTGGAAAAATAGTTTAGCTAAAAAAAAATTTGAAAAAAAAAAAACAAAGTATGCGGAGGTCCACTGTAGTATTGAAAATGATGGATGGATGTTTGAAGATAACTCAAATATTGAAGAATCATTCATTAGTGTGTTCTCTTCCAGTATAACTGGTTATATTGTTAAATGAAACATTTACATTTTATCAAAAAGCTTTGACTTAAAACTGTTCTAGGTGTCTTAATAACATGTATATTACACATTTTTATCAAAGTACCGCAAAGATAAAAAAATCATAGTATGCTTTACACACCCTATTTTTTATCTTGCTGAAATTTTCCTGACAGGGGGGGGGGGAATTCAGAACGGCTCACGAACAGACAGATTTGAAGAAATAGGCAGAAAAGGATCGGTTGTTTATTTTGACACTTAATGGGTGCCAAATTGTGTATCCATAATTCCATAATGATGTCTCCTTTAGATCAGGGAACCTATGATTAAATATAAAACACTGAACCAAACATGCCAAACACAATAAATACACAGATTTAAGGCAAAAAATATCCTATATTTTCAGAATAACCTTAATTAGTTTTTCACATACTCAACTGTGGTGGCATGGTGAAAAGTGGTTAGCACATCCGCTTCACAGTCCACTCCTGAGGTTGAATCTGGGCTCCGGCCTTCCTGCGTGAAGATTGTATGTTCTCCCCGTGCTTGCGTTGGTTTTCTCTGGGTACTCCAGTTTCCTTCCACATTCTCAAAACATGCATGTAACATTAATTGAAGACTCTAAATTGCTCTAAGGTGTGAATCTGAATGTGAATGGCTGTTTGTCTATATGTGCTTCTTGATTGGCTAAGGTAACCCACCTCTCGCCCGATATCAGCCGTAACCCTAGTGAAGATAAGCGGTATAGAATATGGCCGGATGGATACACAACTGTCACCAAAATGTTTTCAATTAAATAATCATTTCTAAGAAATAGTGGATTTTTAAAGGTAGCCTTCCATCGCTTTTTTTACATTTAATTTTGATATTCTTTGATGTCCTTTTATCGGGTTTGCATGATAATTTTGGTTGGAAATGCCCAAAATGTCCTTTTTCAACCTATTTGAGTTGGTCTTTTTCTACCTAGCATTTGAGACGGTTGGATTTCTCATCGTCATGAAATAATCAGCCAAAAAGGGAAAGTTGTAAATGAGTTTTGCTCTGATTGGATCGCTCATCTTCTCTAATTTAAATGTGGAAAACCGCTCGGCTCTGATTGGTCCATATGACTGCGTCTGCTCACATAAAAGCTTGGGGTGGCCAAGCACAGATATGAATAGGGAGATATGACATTTGAAACGGTCAAATTGCTCATTATTATGTGACATGTAAATGTGCTCTGCTCTGATTAGATCGCTCATCTCCCCAATTAAAATATGGACAAGAGCTTCGCTCTGATTGGTCCGTATCACGCGTTTGGTAACGTACAAGCTTGGGGTGGCCAAGTACAGATATTATTAGGAAGCTACAACACACCCATTTTGAGCTGTATGCCTTTGGCGACGCTAAGGTAGGGAGGCCAAAGTCATCAGCGAATTCCATGTGTGTGGACGGCAAGAAAACCAAAAGACCAGGGATGCCAGCACATTGCATACAGTTTCACACAATGCTGTACAATCATAACAAAGGAGCTGGGATTACCTTTCACAGGTAAAAACATTTTTTTTTGTTTTTACTTTTACAAAAACAATTCTGTATTGGTAGCACATCCTTTGGCGTTGACGATAAAGTAAACCTCCTTAAAATCGTTTGAGAATTGAGCAAGTTACAAGTTAATTTCAATGTCTATGCATTGCCTTTGCTGGTAACGTTGACCTCCCCAACATGGCCACCACTTAGGCACGTCGGTTAGCCATAATGCTACAGGTTCATTGGCTTATCTACTCTTCATATCTATTTTGGCAGGCATTCATAGAGACGTCACATCCTTCGATGCAACGTTCAGACTGGCGTCCCTCACAAGAATTTAATTGCAGGGTTGTTCATACACACCGAACGCGCATTCGCTTCATTTGCGCCACATTGATATGCTCCTCACACCTCAGTCCTCTTCAATGGGTCGTTGGCGCACTTCTGGTGAAGGTGTGCTGTAAGCGACCACGGTCAGCGCGGCAAGTCACCCCGGCTGGTTCCTTTGATGTCTTTTTCTTACCACGTACTACTCCCCATTCCAACGCCTCTGCCCCACCACCCTCACGACTGGCGACGGAGCAGCCACGGCGGCCAACAGGACGTCCGTCCCCCGTTACTATCATCGTGAAGCACAATTCACCAAGCGTTGGATTGTTGGCCCACTAATAGTGAGCGTGATCTGAAAGGGGACATGAGTGAAAATTAAAAGAGAGGGATATTTTGAGGTTATGCTTGTCTTCTGTTCCCATTCATTGGAACTGAATTTGCCGCGATCATGATCATCTGGCGAAAATGACGGCAAGCTTCGCTATTTCATCCACTGTTACATCATAAATTATGAATATATTTAAGTATTGTTGTAAAACACAACATATGTATACTTTATAAACTGTATTTTTATGGCTTGGTAGCGGCTGAGGCTCGCTCTAAAACACAGAAATGCCGTCCGTGTTGCCCTTGAGCTGTATTGAGTGGGTGGGTACTTGAATATTAATTGACAAAATTAAGTTACGTCAAGAATTTCAAATGCAGCCATTTTGCAAGTCTTATACCATTTATTGACTTTTGCATTCAATCGACAAACCGCATAGATGTCAAAATTAAACCATGTCACAGACTCATTTTGACCTAGGTCATGCATAAAACAGTAGAAAAAAATGGATTCTGGTGGAGGGGACCTTAAAATGTTTTGGGATAATGTTTTAGGGTAGCTCAGTCTGTACTGACTTGGAGTTGAAGGACATGGGTTCCATTTCCACTATGGACAAAAATGTAAAAATGAAAAAAGTTTGTTAGCTGGCTACTGTCGGGGTGATCACGTGCATGGCCTCATCCCCAACACCCCAGCTCAAGTGGTGCAGCCGTCTTTGCGCCCCTAAATATCTGAATCTCTCCTTGCATGTGTCTGAGTTGGTTCTATATGTGGTGTACGCCACAAAGAAAACATCGGAGTGGGAGTTGAATTTCCCCTTGAAATTAAGTATAATACATTAAATGAATAACACCAACATGTAACTTTGCTTAACTGTATTATTTTAATACAATAGCAGATTATTATCATTTCCCATTTGTTAATTCACACTAGGCCACGGCATTTTGTGAACTCAAAAAGAAGAATGGATAGTACATTAAACAGTGTACATTTTCCATTGCGTCACCTCCGGTTCAATTCATTACTAAAATGACTATTTCAAATTAAACATTTTCAATCAAATAATTATTTCTCAGAAATTGTAGGGTTTTAAATATTTTGGGATAAGGACATCAATGAGTAACTTGACTTAAATACATTATTGTAATATAATGACAGATTTTTTTTATTTATTCATGCACGCTACACTAGTGTATATTCTAAGTTTAAAAAGTGGATTGTAATATTGAACAGTGATTGTACAGTTTCCATTTCTTCAAGTACAACTCACTACTAAAATAATGTGTATTTCAAATTTAATGTGTCCCCACAAAAACAATAAAGTTGCACGTCTGACCATTTCTGCTCTTTATTTATATAGAAATTAACAATCTTCTGATCTGAATAAATACAATTGAGAAAGGTTCAAGTGTGGCTTCACTGTTGTCTTTAACAAGTATGTAACGTCCCGAAGAGAGTTCACACGAACTGGTAAAGCTAGCTGCCAGTTAAGTTGGCCTTCCATGTCATTTCTTGACGTTCGTTATTCAGCCTCGTGATATTGGTAAACCTAACTTGACGTTATGGCCTCTTGTTTGACAAGCGTCGGTGATAGCGAATTAAAAGCAGATATTTTTCAGAACGGACCAATGGCATTGCTTGACTTCGCACAATGGGCGGTCTTTCTCAGAAACGGTGCGTATCGTGTTAGGTTGTTAGAAAGTTAATGGCTGGGGGAAAGAGAACCTCCTCAACCGTAGCTTCGGGAGAGTTTCTGGATTCCCCTAAGTAAAACAGCGCAAATAGCCTAAGGGAAAGAGTCCGGACGGCAGCTTAAGTCGACAACTAGCTCGTTCACCCAAGAATCGTGAAAATAAGTATGCAGGATGCAGTAGCCGGGACGGCAATGCTGACGGACGGCTTCGAGGACGAGATTGACTCGGTGACTCCTCGCTCCCCAGTGGCAGGGATGGGGGTAGGAGCGACACCAGGAGGAGTTGGGCTAGGGGGCATTGGGATTGGTGTAGGTGGAAAGAAAGTACGTTTGTACGGAGAACCCGGCGGGCCTTCCGCAGAAAGACTGGACTTCAAACTAGCGGCCGCGGCCGTCCTCTCGTCGGGTCCGGGATCCGGCAGCGACGAAGACGAGGTTTCAGAGGTAGCTAAGCTACGCTAGTTAGCTAAGCTAGTTAGCTAAGACTTGGCAGAACGCAAGGCTTACATTCCTCCTCCTGCGCGAACTGGCTAGCTAACGTTAGCTCGTAGTTGCTAGCCACCTCCTCCCAGGCCGCTGAAATGACGTAAAATAAACTAGCCCTTTCACCAAACCGCACATCTTTCCACTTGAGGTGTTTAGAGAGTGTTTTATATCTGTAATGTTGGCAGTGTGCAGACATTTGTTTGCGTTAACCCGCTCAAATGGTTTATTTATGCGACTCAGGCTTCAACCGCGGCCTAGTTGGGGTGGAAGCAACGACGGCCTCTTTCGATGCAGTCGTCTCTTAACACCAATCACAAGTTTGTTCTTCATTTTGGCTTTGCAACCACCGCAAATAGAAGATGCCTGTAAACCATACCACGAACTGTTATATTTGATTAGTAGTTATATTCCAATTACAATGGTTTTAATGTAAATAAAGGCCCACCGCTAACTTTGCGAGGTAGTATTATACGTATAATGTTTTAATTGCGAAAACAGTTCTAATGTTTGACAGTTGGTTTTGTCATATGACCAATTTCTATCCCCTCGTTGATGTAATATCGTTATCAATATTTTATCAACAGGATTTTCGTAAACATAATGATCTTTTATAGAGTTTACGTCGATCGGTCTTCCAACTTCCCATGTGCTGGCAGTCACAGTGCGAAAGGTGTGATTGTATTTGCCCCATCTCCTGTGAGTGCCCCACTGGCTTATCAATGTCACCTCACAACCATACATTAAATCAGGAACACAAATTGGATTTTAATACCTAATGTCACAACTTGACCAAAATGATTCATGTTAATTCTTGCTGTGACAATCAATTTACCTTACTTTTCAATATTATGTAGGTAACACTTAGTCAGTTTGTCATATGATATGCCAGTGACTGACACACGAATGGACCTTACTAGAACGGTAGATGGTAAATATTTGATTTGAAACCTATCTGTTACACTTCGATACAATTTTCTTGGTAACATGTTAACTGTCATTCTGAATGAATGTAATGTGCCTTTCATTGCCTGGAATACAGCCAACAGTAGCTCTAGAATGAGTGATCACATTTCTTCATCACTATTTTGTTTAACTGTCTTTATTTTTTACAAACTTTCAGTATAGCTAACCACAGGGGACTACAGCTGATACCAATAGTAGTATAGCCTGTCTGTGCATCAGCTGTTAGGTAGCAGTATGAGAAATGGTAATGTTTGACTCCCATACTGATGGGTAGGTAGATAGACTATTAGTCTTCTGAGGGAAATAAAGGATCACAATTATGTCACTTCTCTTAACTTAACTATTTAAGCCTGAAAGCGAGCGCTTGTTGTGGTGTTTTACTGCATTTGAGATTTCACTGCTGTGGGCAGTAGCTAAAATCTGAGCCCCAGGATTAAACAGATGCCATTCTAGGCCTTTCCAGCTCTCTGGATACCAACACTCTGGGAACTGTAGTTCAATAGCGGTGAAGACTGATGTCCATTGTTGATTATAAAAGCTTTCATAGAACACCAACCCCTGTGAGTTGTAGTGGTTTTTGGTCCTGTGGCAGAATTCCTTCCTCCTTCCATTTGTGAGTTATGCCTGTCACACACAGTTTATTTTTCATACTGAATTAAATCATTTGCTTTAAAAGTTAATTGTAACTAAGGGAAACTATTATGCAGCTTTTTTGTTTTCAAAAGGCAGACATTAGATGGACATCAGTAGTAAGACTTGAGGCAAATAGGATGCCCCTATAGATGAGACCCAAAACACTGTCCCCTATTGTTTCAATCAGGAGGGTGAATTGTTTCATATGTAAATAAAATTTAACTGTAATAATTTGACCAAATTATTTGCCTAAAGTGTATATAAGTAGTGAGTACTTAGATAAAGAACAGCTAACATTTCTGTGAAGGCAAGGTTGTCATTCATTAGTGTCATTAGATACAATAACACAGCCTCTTTTTAAAAGTAGTAGACCAGGTATTAGAGTTAAAAGTGTTGTGCTGTCTTTGAATTATAAGACAAATTGCGACATGACAACTAACAAATACTAGGTGTGGGTTATTTGGTTTTATTATTAAGTTCATTCTTTGAATGTTGGAAGAATTAACCCATGCGAACCAACACGGCCATGGTATGGGATGTTGAGCTGCTGTACTGTTCTCAGCAGAATCTCTGCACGTGTTCAAGTATTGTATTTCTTGGCTGTAGTGCTGCTACCACTCTCCTATCCTTGTGCCCACCTTCCCCCAATTGCAGTAAACAAACAAGGGCAGCAGGCCTGCTCTTTTTTTTTTTTTTTTAGTCAAGTTGTGTAATGTAACACTACCTATATTCTGTCACCATACAATGGGCCACGTGTATACCATCACACTTATTTTTCCGCAGTGTCATTTTATTTAGAATATTTTTTTGTGGATGACAGGTTGACAGGTTGTCAATTGTTGTGTATTTTTCCAGGTGGAGTCCTTCATTTTGGACCAGGAAGATCTGGATAACCCCATCATGAAGACAGCATCAGAGTTACTTTTGTCTAGTGCAACAGACGGAGTCGATTTGAGGACTGTTGATCCTGAGACACAGGCCCGACTTGAAGCGCTACTAGAAGCTGCAGGTACAATTGCATTACCTACATTTAGATAACTTCACACATGATAATGTGTAAGTTGACCACCACCCCAGTGGCTGAATGTCAATGTGCGCAAAAGATCAAATTTTTGCCTGCAATTTCTAAAACTATGACTTTCTTTTTGTTTTCCCTATCTAATCTAAACAAGCAGCCCTTTGTTTGTAGAATACCTCAGGGTGAAATTGGAAGAAAAGAGCACATTCTGGTTCTGCAAGTATCATATCAACACAAAGTTTCAATGGGATTTAGGAAAATTAGTTTGGAGGTTGTAATTGAGGAGTTAGAAAGTATGTAGAGTAAGCCATCAGGCCTAGGTGCCCTGCCCTCTTTTAGGCTTATGAACATTATGAGGCAGATTAACCCCGCAACATACTTGAGCCTCCAACGCATGCAGAGGGCCTGTGTGAAAAAATACAGGCTAATCTTATCCTAGGCCTATTTCTCCTAGACTAGTTTGCACAGAGGAGATTGTAACCTAAATTGTTTAGAAACAAAAATAAGGATTTTTTTTTTTTAATGTTAGGGATCGGATTGTTCATTATATAACCGCTGAAAGTAGATCATATGTGTAAACAGTCCAGCATAATCTTGAGTAGTATGTTATTGTAGTATGCATTTACCAAGTGGCACCCTTCAATAACTGTTAGGCCCCAAGTTTTCATTCCTAGATTTTTGCAATTTATATTTAGGGCATTGTGGGCATAAAACAATTCATCAATATAATATTGTTTAGTAATTTGTGACATAGCTGCTGTGTGTTTGTAAATGATGAAGGGATGTTACTGAAGAATCTGGAATGGAGTTTCCCCATGGTTCTCATATATATTCACATTGGTCACAAGAGACTCATTTTGTACGTATAGTTTCCTGTCCTGAAGTATGTCAGGTTGATTATCATACCAATCAAGGGAGTTGATTGTTAAATGTGCCGAACAATTGCATACAAATGAAGTTAAATTAGATTGGTCACCATTTTTTTATTTTTATTTTGTACTTTTTCTTTACATTTAAAACAATTGTGTGTGCCAATATTGCATATCTATGTCTCGCTTAGTAGTAGTATTTGATACAGTTGAAAGTTGCACTTAGGACTTCAATGACATTTGGCCATTTAATACCCTCATTGAAATAGATGAAAACACTTTTTTTTCAACAGCTTGAAAACTGGAAAAGACAAAAGGTTACATGTTATGTTTTCAATAGTTGGATATGTAGCAATTGTTTTGTGAGCAAAACCTCGCAAGACTGAATTTATATTAGCCTGGTTTACATGGAGGCTTCTATTCCGATTAGAATCGGATGAAAGCCCAAACCGATTAAAAATGCTCCAAATAAACACCTCATTTTGAATAACCAGGCTGAATTTGAATGGAATTTCATTCGGATTCAATAATGGTTGATAATGGTGGAATATTCCTTTTGCCAAACTGATCAGAAGTACCTTTTCGTCATGTAAACCGTGAATCAGAATGGTGTTGGGCTGTGCTGTCTGCACATTCTCTGTCTTGACGTAAAATATGCAGTGACGCCATCATTTACGTACTTTAAAAGAAGGTGGCGTCCAACCAGAGGTGGTCTGCCACAGAGATATTTTTAACTAATTGTAATGTTTAATCAACTGCTTGATATATATAACACAAAATATTTTGTACCTGTACTGTACTAGCAACTAATTTTGTTACCAGACACATCAGCACTGCCTGAAAAGAAAATTTCCAATCATGAGTGAACATTTTGGTTGTTTTGGTCAATTGTTCTTCTCTGGTGGGCTGGATGGGGGCGAGTCACGCGACCACAGTTGTGGACCTGCAGCCCCGGCAGGTGGCTCTGGCTTTTACCCTGCAGCTGAATCCAGCCTTTAGCATGGAAGAGAATGCGAGAGTAACCGGGTGTGTAGATGTGCCACCATGCAATGCCTGTTGTCTTAGCTTCTGCAGCTTTTCGATCTTCGTGTGTTGTATCATTTCAATTTAGACCTGATTCACATGGCATCTGCTGACTCAGTGCACGGATGGAGTGGGTTGGGTCTTCTGTAAAATAGACTCTGCATTAACCTGGTTTTCGAGTTACACCTGTGTTCTGAGCTAATATCCCGTATAGAAAACTATTAATGCTCAACTTCCTTAGCCTTGTTTTCTCTGAACATGCGATCATTGTGAAATCATTGAGAGCCAGACTAAGTTCATCTTGAGTCAGACGCTCAGTGGTGGGGAAAAAAAGACAACACATCACTTGAGCTTGTCCATGGAGGGGCTGACAATTTCTAAACAAACCATTGTTTTTTTTCTTAACATATCTCTAGTTTGAAAATGTACACTACTATACAAAAGTGAATAAATACTGGTGAAAAATGGTTTTGTTAATTGGAAAAATCTGCAGATTTATCAGATTAAATGTAGGTCATTAGGAAAAGTTGCTTTTTCCACATGCTTGCCCCACACCCTCTTCTTTGGCTCTCTTCCCCTGACATGACAAATGCACAGATGCAGTGCACATGACTTGTTTTTATTCCAGCTGTGCGTTTATCCAATTTCTTTTTCTCGCACATTCGCTACCTGTTACCCATCTATAATTCACACTGGACAAGGCCTGTCTCTAAACCCTTGTTACTAATCTGTCGAACTATCTTGCTCCATTTATTGGTCTATTGGATGTTTTGTAGATCGAGTAACAATAAAACTGTTTTTGAGAATCATAGATGGAATATTGAAATTAATGGAAAAAAGTAGTTGAGCCACATTAACAAATGCTTGTGTGTGTGTCTGTTTTTCTCTGTGTGTGTGTGTGTGTGTGTGTGTGTGTATGTGTGTTCATTTCCTCTTTCTGTATGCTGCTACTAACCTTGGATTGGTTTGGCTGGACTGGACTTGCGCCCTCATCGGATCTGGTTTGATTATGCTCCCCTGTGGTTTGCCTTGCCCTCTGCACCTCTGCCCATTGATGTTTGCCAGGCATTGGTAAACTTTCCACTGCCGATGGTAAAGCTTTTGCAGACCCTGAGGTGCTGCGACGACTGACGTCATCTGTGAGTTGTGCCCTGGATGAGGCTGCAGCTGCGCTGACACGTATGAGGGCCGAAAACACACTCAACGCTGGCCAAGCTGACAAGTATGTATCTCACCCGTTTGGGCTCTTTGCACAGAATGCTGTGTCATCACATCCTTTGAAAATATTACGGCTTACCCTCTTCTGGTTTGCTGTCCCACGACAGCTGTGTAGTCATAGTTGAGTAATCAGCAGAGTATGAGCCTTATAAAAGATCGGTTTATTTATATGTATTAAAAAAAAATAATAATAATTCCAAAAGCAAAAGAAGCAATACCATGAACATTGCTGTGTTCAGATGTACACATCGTCATTCAAATTTAACGGCGTCTTAACCATCCACAGATTTCCCAAAGGTTGAACTAACTCATGATTACATATATTTCTCTGTCCGTTTTCTGGACACCGCAGTGCAAGAAAACATTAAATTAAAAGAAAAATAGATTCATTAAAGAAAGTGTTCCGGGAACAAAAAAATAACTCTACTTATGGGTTGCAAAGATTCACCGTATCTAAAGATGACATTTGCTTCTATTAGGTAAGTTGGAGAAAAGCTACCCAGAACATCAAACAGCCCTAAATTTATAGAGGGAGCTTATTTCGTGCTGGAAATGTGAATACTAACATTAATAAAATACCAGATGCATATTATATCACTAACCGGTATTGTTTACTAGCATATTAATAACTTACATGTAACATAACCACAACATTAAGAATATTAATTTCTCCCTTTATATCACGGATTTAAGAGGAGACATTCATTTTCAAGCACTTCGCTAAATTGCCGCTCGACGCTTCGGAGGAGGACTTATTAGAATGATGTACATCTGTGATGGGCAAGGACAAAACCACTCTTCTGCAACGTGGGAGATTTTGTGTAAAAAGCCTGTTGTCACTGGTTCTTGTTTTCTACACTTTATAAGACTAAGCTACGTGATGTATTTGTTTAGTTGTGTGTTTGTGTTTGCTGTGGTTTTGGCCACACAAGTATATTTAAAATGTTTTTCGCATGTTTACAAACTGCATTTTAAGTCACTGAAAACAAATATTTTGGAAAACTGGTCCAAAATAACTTCTCAGTTTGCATGCGGATGGTAAAAACTTTGTGGCCCCTTTATAGAATGTTCTAATGCATACTCCTTACATAGACCAATTTCAGTCTGATTTTATTTTTTATATAGTTTTTTTTTTCTCCAATTGTTAAACTTTTACTCAAGTGCCATATCCAGGAATAACTTAATTTGACGAGCAGTCCACATGTATCGTTCCCTTCCTTGACTTGTCTTTATTTTCACCAACCTTTCCCAGGAATGACTCTATAGCAGAGTTGTCGAACTTATTTTCATCACGGGACACTTCATAGTTAGGGTTGCCCTCAGTGGTCTGGTTATAACGGTGAAACCACATAAATATGTAAAAGTGCTGCTTGAAGTTGCTATCCAACACTAATAAATATAATGCATAACAGTAATAATGCGACCCCTCTCCAGTCTGCTCAGCTGGGAAGGGGGAAAAAGTGTCTCGGGGCAGCTCTTCTCATTAACTGAAAACTTGTTTAGTTTGTGACAGTTTTGTTGTCTTTGCAAGCACCCAATCATGTTGTAGCGGAACTCCAAGGAAATAGCTGATTATCGGTAACCGACAGTTTTGGCAGTTATTGAAACCTTGACTTTTCAAAACTGCGGTGTACATTCGAAGCGGTAATCGGCCCATGCCTATCCATGAGCTAATGTGAATTACAGGAGTCATTGATCATTGACACTTCAACTGCAGCTTGCGGCCTGCGCTTCACCCCTCTATGGCTGGGGCAGCCTGTCGCTTTGCCGTTGCAGCAGCTGGTGGACCAGCATGTCTCTATGCAGTTTGAGGGGGCCGGGCGGTGGTGGCCTCTCCTTGCTCGGCCTTAGCATATTACTAAGCAGAGGAAAATAAATTACAGGATTCCATCCATAGCGGTGAGGGGGTTTTAAAATCTAAAATAACCATTTAATGATGAAGATTGTACCCCATGGCAGACATTTTAAAATCGCACTACGATATATATCACAAAGTTTACTAAGGCATGCACACTAGAGCGGGCAGCACACTAGTTTGCTTTCAGGGGCCACATAAAATGACTTAGAGGGCCGAACTTGCCACTTGTTCTCTATAGGCTTTTGATTTGCTCATAGTATACTGTATGTCCTTATGGTTAGGGACTCTTGGGCTTGGCGTGCTTAATTGCCGTTATATGTGTTCTCATGTGGACAGATACTTTTTTTTCCTTCTCCCCAGAGTGGGGACAATTAATTTCATTTTAAATGTACTTGTATAAGTAAGCATATGGTGGCCTTCTTGATAAACATAATTTTGAGGCGTATGTGTGTTCACCTGTCACAGTGGCAGTAATTGTAGCAGTCTGGTTATTTTCAGTCGTAGTTTAGCGGAGGCGTGCTCGGATGGTGATGTCAATGCTGTGCGCAAACTGCTGGATGAGGGGCGAAGTGTCAACGAACACACAGAGGAAGGGGAAAGCCTGCTATGTCTAGCGTGCTCGGCTGGCTATTATGAACTTGCACAGGTATGTAAAATCGGGATGCGAGATGACATACTGTTCTCAAAATTACAGCATGTATAGAATCGAATGTCTTTGCCTTGAAATAATCTTGCTTTTTTGTTTTGGTTGTTAGACTATTTGACAGTATCAGTGGCTTCTACTATAAACATGTATTATTTATTTTCTCAACCAGGTCTTGTTGGCCATGCATGCTAATGTGGAGGACCGGGGCATAAAAGGGGATATAACGCCACTCATGGCCGCAGCTAGTGGAGGCTATGTGGACATTGTCAAGCTGCTTCTGGTACACGGAGCAGATGTAAATGCACAGTCCTCCACAGGTAACTTCACTTAATATCTTTACAGTTTTGTTTATTTGTGATCTCGTTGGGTTTTAATCTCCCTGCTGTCTTTTTTACCTCCAGGAAACACAGCTCTGACGTACGCATGTGCTGGCGGCTTTGTGGATGTGGTGAAGGTGCTACTCAAAGAGGGTGCTAACATCGAGGACCACAATGAAAACGGACACACACCTTTAATGGAGGCAGCCAGTGCTGGCCACGTCGAGGTGGCTAGGGTACTCCTAGAGTATGGTGCTGGCATTAACACGCACTCAAATGAGTTCAAAGAGAGTGCTCTCACACTAGCCTGCTACAAAGGTCAGAACCAATTTGAGCAAAATTATTCCAACAATAGATTATTCAACAATTATTATACAACAACTGTTTAACGTGTTTTCACACATTGCAGGTCACTTGGATATGGTGCGTTTTCTGTTGGAGGCTGGAGCAGACCAGGAACATAAGACTGATGAGATGCACACAGCACTGATGGAGGCCTGCATGGTGAGCATCTGACCCAAATCTTTACTTTCTTTGGGTCATTGAAAACGACAGACACTTACACATTTTGTTCAAGCTGGGGGATTTTCCGCCCTTGTGTTCGAGTCACTGTTTTAGACAAAAGGTATGGTAGGAATGGTTTTGCAACGCCTGTGTGATTGCTGTTGTGATTTCCGGAAAGGCAGAACAGGGCTGTGAAATTTCACACTCTATACTCACTTCTCTTGCTCTGGTGTGTTGAAAGCAATTTCGCTGTCAGATGTTGTGCGTTGCAGCAGATAGTGGTGCCGATGTGGTCAGACCTCTAATTATCTGATTCTAGAACACTAGGTCTCACAGTTGTATCAATATCCATGCTTTGCTCTGCTCCAGGTTGAAAGAAAAGGCGGCTAACTGCTGTTGTAATTCTGATACAGCAATTTTGCGAAATGTGTAAATAAGGTGTGCATATTTTTTTATTTTAACTTCTGTTTAGGAGTGCAATAAACTCCCATTTATTGTTGTTTGTTTTTTTAGTTTTACCCCTTCCACGATCTTTAAACACATTCAGAGCACCCAAATATTACGGAACGTCCGTATTTTCTTATGAAAATCACTGAACTTTGACTTGTTACTGCCGTAACACTGATTGTTATGGATACTGGGAAAAAAAACCAGCGCTTGACATTACCAGCGTGTCCATTGATTTCCTACTGTGTCGTTATTGTTCACTTGGAAACTAATACTAGTTTTTCCACTGAACAATCAATGCATCAATTTGGAAAATTAGACTAAGATACATATTCAGAGATGCCAACGGTTCTGATTTGTCCATTTTATTATTTTCGTTACGGGCAGTTGTTTCTCTGTTCCACACAAGGGTTAAATGTTCCCAATAGTGAGCGAGAGTGGGTATCACGTGATGCTTGTTTTGGCTCATACCGATATCGGTCTGATCTGTTTTCAGTGATAATCATACATGCTGTACTTATTTTGTAGTATGGAATGTTAGAAAAGGCTTGATCAAGTAACATTAGTTAAACAGAGAACAATAATCAGTATTAGGTGTGAGGAAAAACTGACTCATTTATTAAACAATGGGTTATATAAAGTAACTGGTGTGCACGTCTTGACTGCTCAGTGTGGTGCATGCAATGAGATGCACGCAGTAACAAAGAAAGTAGACGTCACGATTGGATATTGTTAATAAAACTCGTTCTTCACAAAATTTGAAGAATATATGCCTGAGAGTATTTTTATATTGCCTGTTTGTACAGTCCCCTCCAAACGTATTGGAACAGCAAGGTCAATTCCTTTGTTTTTGTTGTATACTGAAGACATTTGGGTTTCAGATCAAAAGATGAATATGAGAAAAAAGTTCAGAATTCCAACTTTTATTTCATGGTATTACATCTAGATCTGTTAAACAACTCAGGAAAGAGCACCTTTTGTTTCAAGCCACCCACTTTTCAAGTGAGTAAAAGTATTGCAACAGACATTATTAAATTTACTTATAGTGAATAGCATTTAATATTTGTTGGCATAACCCTTACTTGCAATAACTGCATCAAGCCTGTGACCCATTGACTTTACCAGACTGTTGCATTCTTCATTTGAAATGCTTTTCCAGGTCTTTACTGCAGCCTCTTTCAGTTCGTTTGTTTCTGGAGGTTTCTCCCTTCAGTCTCCTCTTCAGGAGGTAAAATGCATTCTCTATTGGGTTAAGATCTGGTCATTGACTTGGCCAGTCTAAGACCTTCCACTTTTCCCCCCGTTGAAGTCCTTTGTTGTGTTGGCAGTGTGCTTTGGGTCATTGTCTTGTTGCATGATGAAGCTTCTCCCGATTAGTTTGGATGCATTTTTCTGTAAATTACCAGAGAAAATTGTTTCGTAGTCTTTAGAATTTGTTCTGCTGCAACCATCACTATCACACTATCAATAAAGACGAGTGAGTTTGTTCCAGAAGCAGCCATGCAAGCCCAGGCCATGACATTACCTCCACCATGCTTCACAGATGAGCTTGTGTGTTTTGGATCATAAGTAGATCCTTTCTTTCTCCATAATTTGGCCTTTCCATCACTTTGGTAAAGGTTAATCTTGGTCTCATTAGTCCATAAAACTTTGTTCCAAAACGTTTGTGGCTCATCTCTGTATCCATCCATCCATCCATTTTCTGTACCGCTTATCCTCACTAGGGTCGCGGGCATGCTGGAGCCTATGCCAGCTATCTTCGGGCGAGAGGCGGGGTACACCCTGAACTGGTCGTCAGCCAATTGCAGGGCATATATAAACAAACAACCATTTGCACTCCCATTCATACCTAAGGGCAATTTAGAGTCTTCAATCCACCTACCATGCATGTTTTTGGGATGTGGGAGGAAACTGGACTACCCGAAGAAAACCCATGCAGGCACGGGGAGAACTTGCCAGCTCCACACAGGCGGGGCTGGGATTTGAACCCCGGTCCTCAGAACTGTGAGGCAGATGTGGTAACCAGTCACCCTCATCTGTGTACGTCTTTGCAAAATCCAATCTGGCCTTCCAATTCTTTTTGCTGATGAGTGGTTTGCATCTGGTAGTATAGCCTGTATATTTCTACTCTCGAAGTCTTCTTCGAACAATGGATTGTGATACCTTCACCCGTGCCCAGTGGAGGTTGGCAGTGATGTCACTGACTGTTGTCTTTGGGTGTTTCTTCATACCTGTAACAATGTTTCTCTCATCAACCGCTGTTAATATCCTTGGCCGACCTGTTCGATGTCTGTTGCTCAGTACACCAGTAGTTTTCTTTTTCAGGACATTCCAAATTGTTGCATTGGCTCTGCCCAATGTTTGTGCAATAGCTCTGATCGATTTTCCCTCTTCTCCCAGGTTCAAAATGGTATGCTTTTCTCCCATAGACAGCTCTCTGGTCTTCATGTTTGCTTAACAGCAAATGCAGTTTCTTCAGTATGCAACAAAAACAAAGGAATTTACCTTGCCATTACAATACTTTCGGCGGGGACTGTATGACTATACAGCTTTTGTGTACCAATGTTCATTATTTTGAGAGATATAAGTGCAGCGCGTTTTTTATTCATTGTGTGTTAGCTTTGAGCTAGCGATTTTTGTGAACAAAAATGACGAAATAAAGGAAGTCTGTGATGTATTTGAACATTTAATAGGTGTATTTATTTTGTTTAATTTTACAGTGAATTTAAACTGGAATGTCAATAAATGATTAGCAACTGACTTAAGGAAAAAAAAAATCACTCTTATTGCTTGCTACTATGGTAGCACCTTAGAAACCTGTTCTTGTGATCACATGGGCTCTGCAAACCGTCTGGGCGCTGCTGGATCGAAGTCCTGGAGCGGAGCATAGAATGGAGTGGTAAAATCTGAGGTTTTAGATCCGATCCGATACTCGTTTTTTTGCTGACATCGGACCGATTTCCGATCTCAAAGATCGGATCAGGACCCCCCTACCTGCCAGACTTATAGTTTGGAGAATTCATTTTTGTCAAGCCCATTTATGCCGTAGTATAGCCTACATTAGTCATTTTATTTTAACATTTAGATCGGTCTGTTTCAGTGCTGGGTGATTAATTGATTTTATTGTTTAATTTGAGTTGTGTATTTATTGCAACAGCAGCAAGATCAACAGTTCTTGAACAGTAGAACTTGTAACATACTGTACCGATTATACGCATCTGTTAATGCAAAACTTCTTATTAAAAATATTAGTGTTGTTTGCAGTCTTTCTGGTGGTTTGTGTTTTGTTTGACTGAGATGCAATTATTTGTAACAAAAGCAAAATGTTCCTGACAAAATATTCAGAATATTCCTGAGGTGATAATAGGGGCTGGAATCTCTGCATTTTTATTCAGGTGCTTATCTCCACATTCTTTGTGTGTCTCGCTGTCCCAGGATGGCCATGTGGAGGTGGCACGGCTGCTGTTGGACAGCGGTGCGCAGGTCAACATGCCAGCGGATTCTTTTGAGTCGCCTCTTACCCTCGCAGCTTGCGGAGGACACGTGGAGCTGGCAGCCTTGCTCATAGAGAGGGGAGCAAACTTGGAAGAGGTTTGTGGAAGACATCCCTAAAATCTGACATATGCTAAGATTTTAAAATGCAGTCAAGTAGGATGGTCACGATAAAATTTTTCCAAGACAATATATTTTCCAAAAAACATAATAAACAATATTGTTTTAATGCTTCTGAAATCATGAAAAATAAGGCCTGCCCTTATTTTTATTTTATTTTTTGCTTTTAAATCATTATTGTTGTTGTTGTTCTTTTTTCCTTTCTTGTTTCTCTCTTAAATTGTTTTTCTTTACTCTGTGATATGGATCCCCCTGGGTCTGAAGTAAAGAATAAAGCTCTGCATGACCAGCCTGGTTTACATGGAGCCTTCTATTCCGATAATCGGTTTAGAAGCCCAAACTGAATGAAAAGGCTCCATATAAACACCTCCATCGGAATAAGTGGACCAAATCCAAATGTAATTTTATTCGGTTTCACAGGGGTGGAATATTCCTTTTTGTAAATTTTCGCCATGTAGATGTCATTCAGAATAGTCGGGAAAAGCTGTCTGCTCATGCTTCGTCTCGACGTAAATGCGCGTTGATCTCATCGTTTACGCATGATGTAAACATGGCAGCTCCCGACGGAGCTCGAATCCGAAAATAGGGAAAAATGTGTGGTGGTGGTCACCGTTGCTCGGGAGAGGACTTTAATTCAAGGATTGCGTGAGGTATGTTCACATACTTTTAATACGATACGGCTCGCAAGCAGGCAACAAAACATTATGTAGCATAGAAAGCTAGTTCTAGCACTAACGGTTGTACGTAAACATGTCGGCGTTCTGTCGAATCATGCTCTAAAGTTTCGGTGTCTGAAGTAATTTAATTCCATCCATCCATCCATCCATTTTCTGAGCCGCTTCTCCTCACTAGGGTCGCGGGCGTGCTGGAGCCTATCCCAGCTGTCATCGGGCAGGAGGCGGGGTACACCCTGAACTGGTTGCCAGCCAATCGCAGGGCACATAGAAACTAACAACCATTCGCACTCACAGTCATGCCTACGGGCAATTTTAGAGTCTCCAATTAATGCATGTTTTTGGGATGTGGGAGGAAACTGTGTGCAAACTCCACACAGGCGGGGACGGGGATTGAACCCCGCACCTCAGAACTGTGAGGCTGACGCTCTAACCATTCGGCCACCGTGCCGCTAATTTAATTCCAATAAAGTAATTTAATTACAGTAAGTTAGGCCCCATTATTTCTGTCATGTAACGTTGGTTTGACCTGACTGATTAGAATACATGACCTGAGTAGAGAATACTTTTGAAAATACTCAGTATACAGTACACAAGTCTATACAGTAAATAAACAAGTCATTTAAATAGACACATTGTTCCATCTTGTGATCGGATCGGTGATGGGTTATCGTTTTTTTAAACTTGGTGTCTGCTGACTATCAAGTCCGGAAAAACATTATCATTGTCCATTTTTATTTATCAAACGCTAAGTCGATATAGTCATTATTGTGACAGGCACACAGGCAAGTATGACCTACATAAAATGTATGCATTGTTTCCTGTTTGTAATAATTAGTGTAAATAGGGCTGCACAATATTTTGTTTGAGCATTGTTATCGCGATGCACGTGTGCCATACTCACATCGCACGGTCTGCTGCAATGTTGGTGTACTGTAATAAACAGTGAATCAATTGTCATATTAAAAGTGACCACCTGTTTGGAGATGCTAGTGCATGCATGTTTGGATTAGCGCCCATGTTACAGTAAATTATAATGCTTTAAACAATACTCGAAGCAGCCCAGAGTGTTGTATACTTATCTCCTTGTATGATAACTATGAACGAGAACGTAATTGTAAAAATTGCTTAATAGGAAAATTTTTATTTTTATCAGAATGCTTTAGTTAAAACACTGTCTGATCACACTGTGATAAGGAATTTGTTTTGTACAATAAGAATAAATTATTTTATGATAGTCAGCCAGAGCTGCGATGAATGCAAAGTTATTAATGTCCTTTCACCATCGTTCCTGTCATACTGTGTTGCATGTTTTTGTTTGCACATCAAGGACAAAAGTCCTGTTTTTGTTTTAATTCCTCATTTTAAAAAAAACACCAAGCAAGTTTTTTCTCATGTTTTTGAGATTGTATGGTTAAAGCTGCAGCTGGCTATTATTGTGGACTGAATGGGTTGCAACAATGAGGAAATTAAATGCCAGTATTTTGAGGGTAATAGCCCATCAGCAGCATATTGAGGAAAAGAACTGAACTAATTCGTTTTTGGACCGGTGAACTTCGTTTAAAATTTTCAATTATGAATTGAGCTAGTTCATTTTTGTAACGATAAACTCAACTTTGAACTAGTTCGCGTAGAAAATAAACTTGCCCAACACTGATCCTGTATTATTTCACATCACAATATATATCACAGGTTTAAAAAAAATCGCAATGTCATTTATTTCCAATATCGGGCAGCTCTAATTGTAACACACACAATTCTCCAGAGATGAGAGATTGCAGGTGTAACTCTATCCTTGAAGCGATAAAGTCTTACCCAGTTTGACACAGTGTGGTCTCCATCCATCCATCAATTTTCTACCGCTTATCCGGGTCGGGTCGCGGGGGCAGTAGCAGTAGCTTTAGCAGGGACGCCCAGATTTCCCTTTCCCCAGCCACTTCATCCAGCTCTTCCGGGGGGATCCCGAGGCGTTCCCAGGCCAGCCGAAGGACGTAGTCTCACAGTGTGGTCTCATGTGGACGTAATATTATGGAAACTTTTTTATACAATTCGAAATCCAACAGTTGAGAAACCTGGCGCATTTTTAAACCAATACCTCTCAGCTTAAAGTTTCTTAACATCAAGAGACAGCCATTTCATGAGCAAAGCATTCAACATTTGTTTTGCACAGTCACTGTGACTGTTAGAGGAATTGCATTTTCACACAGGCACCTTTGGACTGTTCAACCACTGCTTCAAAAATAATATAAATGGAGAAAAGATGCAATTTGTCATTGCTTATGCTTGAATGTTTTAATTAACACTAATATTGCATTTTCTTGCTCAAGGCCATGGATGCAATGTCTTCTAAAATAGTTTAAGTCTCTGTGGAGTGAGATGGTGCAGCATGTGTTCTTAACACCTGATGATGATTGTTTGTGTCCAGGTTAATGATGAGGGCTACACTCCCTTAATGGAAGCAGCAAGAGAAGGCCATGAAGAGATGGTTGCACTTCTGCTTGCACAAGGTAACAAAGCTTTTCCCCATAAAAGCTAAAAAATTGTCGCAAACTGTCAATGAATTTATTTATTTTTTTCGCCCTGCATGAGCTCTCTTTTGAGTTCATTACACTTTTACCACAGTGTGAACTCATTATTTGATATTTATTTGTATTTATGTAATACAATTAAAAAAAAATAATAATAATAATAATTCATGTCAAGGCAGGTATTTTTGTGTGTTTGATTTTCCTGGAATATATGGTGCTCTATATGTAAAAAAAAAAAAAAAATGACTGCTAATGACGATGATGATTTTTATTTTATTTTTTGGTTTTTGTCCAGGTGCCAACATCAATGCCCAGACAGAAGAGACACAGGAGACGGCGCTTACTCTAGCATGTTGCGGAGGCTTCTTGGAAGTGGCCGACTTCCTTATCAAAGCAGGGGCTGACATTGAGTTGGGCTGTTCCACTCCCCTCATGGAAGCGGCACAAGAAGGCCATCTGGAATTGGTCAAATATCTACTGGCGGCAGGTGTGCGGAAAGCATTGAGGCAATCAACAGAGCACTTTCAATGCCAGATTATGCATCGGTGCATTAAAACATTTCACTTTTGTCATTGTGATTGAGAACGTTTGTCTGCTTTTGTAATTCAGGGGCTAACGTTCATGCCACCACAGCAACTGGTGATACAGCGCTGACATACGCGTGTGAAAATGGTCACACGGATGTTGCAGATGTGCTGCTGCAGGCTGGAGCCAATTTGGTATGCTCTTACTATATCCTACTATATACTCAAAACACTGAGTGTTTGCGTAACAAAGGCTTTCAGGATTCATATAGCTATATTCATTTTCATATAGCTAATTTGGAAATAAGAAAAACCTAATATCTTGCATCTTCCTCCCAGGAACATGAGTCTGAAGGGGGGCGGACTCCCTTAATGAAGGCAGCAAGAGCGGGGCATCTCTGCACAGTACAGTTCCTTATCAGCAAAGGTTTGTTGTTTACAAATTTTGTGATTGCAATTTTCTTTCCAAAACAAATAAAACGCTGTCTAAAGGCACTTATTTTTGTAGCTAAAGATAATATAAGTGTTCCTAGAGGCATTATTATTCAGAAAAACGTATACTTTGCATCCATCTAGAATGAGCAACCGTTTGTTTTGAAAAAGTAAATTTTCCGTACTGATGCGGCCGGTTTGAATATCTAAATGAACTATTTTTTTTTTCTCCTCTCTGTCTGATGTCCAGGTGCTAATGTGAACAGAGCTACTGCCAATAATGATCACACAGTGGTGTCTTTGGCCTGTGCTGGAGGACATCTGGCTGTTGTGGAGTTGCTGCTGGCACATGGGGCGGACCCTACACACAGACTCAAAGTATTGTGCATTTTCATGTGTCAGTGGAAGCATGTTAAAGATTATTCTATCAGATATTAACAGTATCTTTCCCTATTTGTAGGATGGCTCGACCATGTTGATTGAAGCTGCTAAGGGTGGCCACACCAATGTTGTGTCCTACCTGTTGGACTATCCTAACAACATCCTTTCTGTCCCAGCCCCTGATCTCTCCCAGCTCACTCCCCCCTCGCAAGATGCTTCTCAGGTGAATAGAACAACTGTATTATGCATGTAGTCCGAATACCTTTTTATCCTTTTTGCTGTAAAATGATAATCTCCTGTTGCAGGTTCCGCGTGTCCCATTCCAAGCTCTCGCTATGGTGGTTCCCCCTCAGGAGCCTGATCGAGCTCCATCAAACATTGCAACACACCCCCCTGTCTCGAGCAAAGGTATTGTGTGCCTATGTATCTCCAAAACTTTAACAATAATATGATTAGATGAGCTTTAGAGCCAGAGGTGAGGGAACGTCATAAACAACACACCTCTGCCTGTTTAGTGCTAATCAATCCAAAATCACACTCTCTCTCTTATGTTCATCTTCAGGTTCGTCAAAGCAGAGACAGGCAGCACTTCAGCCCAGCGTCCCCAACTCAGTTGGCCGGGGGCCTGAAGCAGAGTCTCTGCCACCCTTCCACCTGTGCCAACCTCTTGAGTGCATTGTGGAGGAGACTGAGGGAAAGTTGAACGAGCTAGGTCAGCGGATTAGCGCTATTGAAAAAGCCCAGCTTCAGTCGCTAGAACTCATCCAAGGGGAGCCACTCACCAAAGATAAAATCGAGGAGCTGAAGAAGAGTCGAGAGGAGCAGGTAACTCATTGCCAACTACACAGTCCCAGGGGCTTGCTCAGTCTGTTTTTTAGTACTGGGTCATTGGATTTCCTCTCTGATGTTAGTTATGTTATAGACATGTACCTTGGAATCTCAGGTTAAATTGTTCAAACAAAGAGGTTTGTCGTCTTCTCAGGTTCAGAAGAAAAAGAAAATCTTGAAGGAGCTGCAGAAGGTGGAACGCCAGTTGCAGCTAAAAACACAACAACAGTTCACCAAAGAATACATGGAGGCCAAGGGCTTAAAGGAGGAGCAGGAGGCTGGACAGAGCCAAGGCCCAGGCCCAGGGCCTGGAAGTACCTCGTCTCTTCCTGGGTCCCTTCCTCTCATGCCAGCTGACCTTGTACGCTCCAGCTCCGACACAGATGAAGAGGCAAACAAAGATGGGGAGCAAGATGAGCTGCCTGGAGAGGATGAGGAAGAGGTTCATTTTTATTCTCATCACTTTGAAATAGTTCTTTTAATTATTGCTGTTGAATGACAGTGGGCTCATAAACTATTTTCTTCTTACACTTATCAGGATGAGGAAGATGATGAGGAAGATGATGATGATGATGATGATGACGATGAGGAGGAAGAGGAGGAAGAGGAAGAAGTTTCAGAAGATGAGGCAGATGGAGAAGAGGACGATTACACCAAGCTTCCTCAAGTGGACACAATCCTCTACAGAGATGGGCCACAGCCCCCACAACAGCCTCCACTGCCCCTCTCACCACAGCCACCGCCCCCACCTCTCCATGCGGCCTTTGTTCCTGTCCAGCCTCTGCCGGACTACAACCCAGCAGATTACCCAGGAAGTACCAGTCCCGACCTCCAAAGGGTGCTGGTAGGACAGCAGATGCTGGGCCAACAGCAGCAGGGTCAAGGTCAACAGTTGTCTGGGTTAGGTCCTGCAATAATACCTCAGCAGGCCCCAGATGGACTCATGGTTGCTACACCTGCACAGACGCTCACAGATACGCTGGATGACATCATGGCAGGTAGGTGCATGGCTCTTTACTTGTGACTGAAAGTTTCTATTTTCTATGAAATTGTCCCATTCAGGGTGGATATATGGAATAGAACAACACTGTGAAGCATGTCTCACAAAAAAAAGGTTACATTCACAATCTTATGCTTCTCCAAACTTTCTCTATTTTAGCAGTGAGCAGCCGTGTGCCCATGCTGAACACAACCACTTCACCCACTCCCTTGTCCCAACCACCCACACAGACGACTGCCAACATCTCCTCGCCACCATCTGTGCTACCCCTCTACCCCTCTGTTGACATTGATGCACATGTAAAGCACTTTATTTGCCAATATACATACACATTACAAGTGTAAGTGAAAATGCTAAAATAAATAATGATGGAAATGATCTGCTCAGACGGAGAGTAACCATGACACCGCACTGACGTTGGCCTGTGCTGGAGGACACGAGGAGCTCGTGTCTGTCCTAATTGCACGGGGAGCCAACATTGAGCACCGTGACAAAAAAGGTACAGTGGAACCTCAGTTCACAAATTTACCTCATACTTTTGTGAGCCGAGGTAATGTTTCCCCTTGAAATGAATTCAAATGCAATTAATCCCTTCTAGCACCAGGACAAAGTTATGTTTACCTTGTTTTTATTGGTGTGTAGTTAAAATTACAGTACAATGTAAAAATACACTTTATTATAAAGAAATAACACTTTTGCTAGAAAATCACTGTGGAACTTAGCCTTTTATGTGCTCAACAACTGGTCATGTGAGCAGGACTTTAAAAATTACATAAATTGTCAATAGCGGGGGGAACATCTCGGCACCCTATTTTAAATATACAGTCATTTTTAACCTTTCAACTTAACTGCGCACTTTTTAAATTACCCTTATTTAACATTGCGCTGTTGTGAACGACATTTTGGGAGAATGTGGGTTCTTCCCATTTTATGCTGTTTTTAGTCTGTATTTTTATTTTTTTAATGGATCTTGTTTGTGCACTGTAGCTCTGAGGGAGCACCCCCTTTCCAATGAAACTAAAGACTCTTCTATTCCAGTCATTTAGAATGATCAAAACAGTTTTCATTAGCCATTAAATGTTCATATTGACTGTTCTTCTCAGGTTTTACCCCTCTCATCCTGGCTGCCACTGCTGGCCATGTTGGAGTTGTGGAAGTGCTCCTCGACAAAGGGGGTGACATTGAGGCCCAGTCTGAGAGAACCAAAGACACACCTCTCTCCTTGGCCTGCTCAGGGGGACGACAAGAGGTACAATAATCATGTATTCTCATCACACTTTATTGTACTGGTATTCTTTAAACTTCTAACATATTTGTCATTATTTAATCAGGTTGTTGAGTTGCTGCTGCTACGGGGAGCCAATAAGGAACACCGCAATGTTTCCGACTACACACCTTTGAGCCTTGCAGCCTCTGGGGGTTATGTCAACATCATCAAGATACTCCTCAATGCTGGAGCTGAAATCAACTCCAGGTGAAGGCACCTACACTAGGCTACCTACATCTTCTCTCGATAAGTTCACTCGGATCATCCATCCACCAATTAAATCTTAATGACCAATGATTCATTTATTAAACAATGTATTTTATGATGACCTTTTTACTGAATTGTTCTCGGTACTGATCTACAATATCTACTCTAGCTAATTAAATATTTAATTAAGCAAATCAAAACTTGTTAGTCCACTTCAGTTCCTCACAAACACAGTTCTAATCACAACACAAGAAATTATGGGCGTGTGATTAATGTGCAATTGATGGGAGACAAATATGCAATTAGATTTACTACAATTACTGCATATTTAAAGTATATTGTGGTTTGAAATCAAAATCTTATATATAATATTGGACCTCATAATGACACTTAACAGTTTAGTTCATTAAAAAAAAAATATTTTTTTTTTAAACTTTCCCACCAGGACTGGCAGCAAACTAGGAATCTCTCCTCTGATGCTGGCAGCAATGAATGGTCACGTACCCGCAGTGAAGTTGTTGCTGGATATGGGCTCAGACATCAATGCCCAAATTGAGACCAACAGAAACACAGCTCTGACCCTAGCCTGTTTCCAAGGACGGGCTGAGGTTGTTAGTCTGCTGCTCGATCGGAAGGCCAATGTTGAACACCGTGCTAAGGTGAGTAATTGTTTTCGTTTTATACATTTAAATATTCACATAGAATTTCTCAATGTTTTTTAATTACGTCTTGAATAGAGCAGCAACAACCATGTGTCTTGCACAGAAGGGCTGCACAATTAATTGAATTTTAATCGTGATCACGATTTTGGCTGCCACAGTTATATTAATGTGATCATCGGTGATTTTAATATTTCTGCCACAATTAAATTGTGATCATCGGTGATTTTAACATTTAAAATGGGGGCATTGCTGCATATGCAGCCCTTTCTCTACCTAGTCAGCCAACCACCAGGGGGTGAATGCATGGTTAAGGCTTCATTAAGCTGCCTAAATATCAAGCAAGCAGAGCCCAGTGCACCCTGCAGTGAGAGCCTCAGTCACTCTCAGTAGAAGTACGAAAGTGAGTCATGCCGAGAGAAGCAATAAACTGGAGATGAGGAGCTAGTGCCTTGGAAAGGGATCAACAATCGTTTTCTGGACATGTTTTGATTCAAGTGACGTTAAACAAGAAGTCATATATAAAGAGTGCAGCAGAGTTGTCTACCCCTCAAGATAAGAAAGCGAATCTGTTCAACCATCTAAAAAAATGGCAGAAAACATTACCAGCTCAAAGTACCGGACAGGAAATTTGTGATCCCCTCACGCAATTATTTCTACAAAGGGCATTAACTACACTGTATGAACAATGACTGCGGCTGCACAACGATTTTGTACTTTGCATAAAGGTAACATGACCAATACACTGAAAGAGCCAACTTCAAGATAAAATCCTAACAAGGCATTGATATTCAATATATTATTTGTGAAGCTTTTATTTAGAAGTTGATTTTTTTCCCCCCCTAACATATGAGGAATAATCGTGATTACAATATTGATCAACATAATTGTGCTTATCATTTTGGCCATAATAGTAGCCCTATTGCACAGATTAAATACGATTGTGATTGTATTTTGTTGCTTTTTCCAATAACTTAATGCCTCACTATATGCAGACTGGGCTCACTCCTCTGATGGAAGCAGCCTCAGGAGGCTATGCCGAGGTGGGCCGTGTGCTGCTGGATAAAGGCGCTGATGTAAATGCTCCACCTGTTCCCTCATCCAGGGACACTGCGCTTACCATCGCTGCTGACAAGGGTCACTACAAGTTCTGTGAGCTGCTTATCAATAGGTGAGTACTTCCCAGTTTATTTGATGGCACGATCGCAATTTAAGATTAGTCACGTTGCAAATATGTTTTTGGCCGTCAGTGTTTTTCTTTCTGTCCCTCTGTGTGCCATTTAAGAAATTTCAGAACCATCCTTCAGCACAATTTACCTATACAGCGGAACCCCATTATTCTCGGAACGCCCCCCGCTTATTCGCGGTATATTTTTTCCCCGATTCCCGTTTTTTTTTTTATTACCCAACCTCCCGCCTATTCACGTTAGTTTTTTTTCCATGGCAGTTATAATGAGCCTTAATTATTCACAGATTTTCTCCATTCACAGTTGAGCCCTATCCCCCACGGATAGCAGGGGTCCACTGTACTGACAGTCATTGTGTAGAGCTGATAAAATGTTGGGAAACAGCTTAAAAATTAGACTGGTAGATGGCTCACTTGTTCTAACATTGTAAGTCAAATATCCTGCCTGGTACATTTAACAAATATTTAATATTTAAGAAATGGCAGATGGCGAATAGCTGTGCAGGTGTTATCGCTGGTTTTCATTAGGGATACATGATAACTATCGGACCAATAACTGTCGGGCTGATGTTGGGGAAAAAAATTACGTCACATTCATCGGTCTAAAAACAAAAAAACTGGACCGATAACAATCACCGTATCATTTAGCAGCACGCTGGTTGCCAGCAGGAGCCGTTTGCATTGGCTTGGGACAGTCAAAAATAGTCAATATCTGTGGTCAATTAGCATGTGATTGCCAGCACTTGCTGAAATTAGGAGCATCCAGTGACTTTGAGATCGTAAATACGACGCTCGCGTCCTTCGAAAAGCAGCTCTCGGCAAGACCTGGTGGCCAACGAAGCAGCGCCGACAGAGGAGTGAGGGGGGCGGTTTGGCTGCATGCAGAAGCACGTTTGTCGCGGTGGGCTAACAGCTAAGGTAAACAACGCTAAGCCCTGCAGAACGCCGCTCCTACACATCATCCTTTGCAACGTTCACTCACTGGATAATAAATTAGATCATCCACAAATGGAATTAACATCCAAACACATAACGGCCCTCCTGCGTTTGACGGGGCAAGCGGAAGACCATATCCACTAAAGATCCGCGACTGCCAGCTAGCTATTTTAATTATGAAGCTTCCAGCAGGGTCAGTTCTCCCTCAAATCATCTTTGATATCCTGACTGCTATTTGGTCAGAACAATTAAGTTCATTTTCTCATATGCATTTTATGAATTTAGCTTTTAATGCAATTCCAAAGTTCTCTAATTTATTTCTGTGAATCTTAATGCTGCCACAATTTTGCAGGGGTGCCCATATTGATGTACGTAACAAGAAAGGAAATACGCCTCTTTGGCTGGCAGCAAATGGCGGCCATTTTGACGTGGTCCAGCTCTTGGTGCATGCAAGTGCTGATGTGGATGCAGCTGACAACCGCAAAATTACCCCGCTCATGGCTGCTTATCGCAAGGTGCCGTGTGGTCACTAGTGGTTATTTCATATATGGCCTTTTGTATTTGATCTGGTATCTGACTTTTAGCTGATTAACTTTATATTGTAGGGTCATGTAAAAGTGGTGCAATACCTTGTCAAGGAAGTCAACCAATTCCCATCAGATATTGAATGCATGAGATACATAGCCACCATTGCTGACAAGGTAGGTATTTACTGCAATTCCTTTGTGACATCAGACAATACATGGGCTTTGCCAGAAAAGAAATACAATGAAAGTTAAACTTTAATAAACTCTTGTTCTCTGCAGGAGCTTTTGAAGAAGTGCCACCAGTGCATGGAGACTATCGTCAAAGCCAAAGACCAACAGGCAGCGGAGGCCAACAAAAACGCAAGCATTCTCCTCAAGGAACTAGATCTGGAGAAGGTAATGCCAGCCTCATAGCTCTGCTTTGGGAGTTGACAGCATCAAAACTTACTGCAGTGTTACTAAACAAGCATGTCATTTACGTCTTTGTGTTCTTCACAGTCACGTGAGGAAAGCAAAAAGCAGGCTCTGGCTGCCAAGCGAGAAAAGCGCAAGGAAAAGCGCAAGAAGAAGAAGGAGGAGCAGAAGAGGAAGCTCGAGGAAGAGGAGGGGCAGAAAATTAAGGAGGATTCATTGGATATGCAGGAGCTGAAGGAAGAGTCTGCTGAAGGTGATTTTAATGAATTTAGTGTCTTGGATTAGAAATGCACAGGAATTTTCAGCCTCAATCCTGTGTAGACCGTAGCAAGTGCAACAGCATAATCAGTTGTATTTCAACAGCCTTAAAAATGCCAAGGCCTAGCACAGTACTATTTGATGTTCAATTGAGCCATTTTGAAAAGTATTTCATTTTGCAGACAGTCCATGGCAATCAAGTGGATTCACTAATGACTGATATTATTTTGGGGATTATGAATGGTCATTTCGATTACTGTATCATAATCAGAATCATCTTTATTTGCCAAGTATGTCCAAGAAAACACACAAGGAATTTGTCTCCGGTAGTTGGACCCGCTCGAGTACGACAACAGACAGTCAATTGACAGAGAACACTTTTGAGACATAAAGACATTGACAAAAAACAGTAGGGTTGGGCATCCTTTGAATTTCAGCGATTCCAGTTCCTCATTTCGATTCCGGTTCCTCATTTTGATTCTGGTTCCAAACAATTCTCGATTCCGATTCTTTTAGGGCACTGGGTCAAAAAAGTTTGCATGTTTTAAATAAAGGGTGTCCAAATTATGAACATCCATTTTCTTAGCAGCCTGCAGAGTAAACTAAAATGAACATTTGGCTCGGGGTTCTTTATAACCAGTATCAATATCAAACCTATGAAATAAAAGGAAATGTGTGTGGAACAAACTCAATTGACTTAATACTCAATTATTGTTTCAGCTAATAGTTAAATATAGTATTGTTAGTTATTTGCGACTGTTTTATCACGTCAAATGGTTAATATGTGCAAGTTTTAACTTGACTTCCTGTTTTAAGCATGTAGCCTTTTATTTTGAAGGGTTCGCACCGGAACACAGCATTTTGACACGAAAAATAACTTTTTACACGACACCGGTAAAAACTAAAGTAAAACGAAAAAGAGTAATGAATGGAACCAAATGCTCAGTAAAATGTTGATTCCTTACACAAAGTTAGTGTTTGTGATACTGTGAGATGTTTTTGTGAATTTTGTCCCAGTTCATTGTGATGTGAAGTTGCTAGTTTGACCCTTGCTGAAGTTTTAGCTCAATGTTAAGCTTCTAATGTGACTTCTACTTTCTTGAGTATGGTAAAGTAATTTATATTTTTTTGTGTCTGTCATCAGCTCTTACGTTGGTTTGAAGACTAAAATAAGTGCAAAAGTGTAACCCACCGTTCAACTTGTTAGGTTCGTCAATGTAGGCCTAGATGTATTTTATTGTTTCACTCACCCAATTGACTGAAGTTCTGCGCGGTGTAGGCTGATGCTCAGAGTGGGAGGGATCACGTCAGACTTCTACAAATTGTGAAAGCCTCCTTTGCACAATATAATCTTCAAGTGTTGCACTGAGGTGACTGGTCATTTATTTTAACATAGTTAAGACACACCTTTGTTTGCCGCTGCTGTTGGGCACAAGCACGTCTTTGTGCGCGTTATTCTGTGTTGGTTTCCGCCACTTCTTTTTCGGGGTCGGCGGACTGTAGGCATCGAAACTGCGAACGGAAATTTTTTAGTTTGAATGATTCCTGGAGAACCGGAATGTTACTCCTGGTTCTCAATTCTTGATGCCCAACCCTAGTGTGGAGTCGCCTCCAAATCTCTCTATTTGTGCCCCGGAAGCATTAGCATGAAAGGATCCCACAGCTAGCTAACGTTAACTAATATGCATTTTATTTGGAGATACACTCTTACATAATGTGATATACCCGTGACTAGTCCATATTGGTATTTTGAAAACTAAAATCACACCTTTTCCATGCGTTTGGTGTTTGCATGTCTGCTTGATTAGGGCTATGTTTAGTCCTAGTTTGGCGTGAACCAAAGCGGCTGCAGCAGATATGGGCTTTGCCGTATTATCTATCCACTGCAGTTACTGTCAATCATCACATTGGATGAGCGAGTTCGGGGGGCTAGAGTGGAGTGAGGGGGCCTGAGTGTGTGTGTGTAGATGAAACTTCAAACTACACACAAAATGTCCGCTACGGAATTTTGGTTGAGCGGATGAGTCCCCCCCACCCCCTCTCCCCCGCAATGTTACAGAAAATCGGGAATGGGCGAGTTATTAACGAAGGATATAGTGTGAATAAGGGAAGGCGGAACTGCAAATATGGAGGGAGTCCACTGTATAGCTATGGAATAGAAATTTTTTATTGAAAATGACAGGCGTAAAATCATCATACTGTGTGTAGTCAATGTACTCGTTTCTCACATTTATTTCTTTCCTCAGAATCGGAGGTTCCTATTGAGCCTCCCAGTGCAACCACCACCACCACCATTGGGATATCTGCCACCTCAGCCACTTTCACTACAGCTTTTGGTAAGAAGAGAGCAAGTGTTGCCACAACCCCGAGTACCAACCGCAAGAACAAAAAGAACAAGACAAAGGACTTGCCAAATGAACCTATAATATTACAGGATCCGCAGGTGAGTAGCTATTTTGTGCCTTATACATTCAAGAGACTTGAATCTTCAATTTTATGTCAGTTTCATCTGACACCGTTTCTTCTTCTAGGTTGCCCTTGCACAGCACAAGGCTGACAAGAACAAAATCCACGGTGAGCCCAGAGGTGGAGGTGGGGGTGTGACAGGTGGCAACAGCGACTCTGACCCTCTGGACAGTACCGACTGTGCCAGCGAAAGTAGCAGCAGTGGTGGAAAGAGTCAGGAGCTCAACTACCTTCCTGACCTCACCTCGTCCGCTTCCTCGTCGTCATCTTCCTCGTCATCCTCCTCTGCCCCGTCCTCAGGGGCCACCCAAGCCCAGACTCTTTTGGTTTGCCCAGAAAAAAGACACTGTCCTCAGCCTCAAAACGAAGGCAAGATGGACAAGGTCACAGTCTCCATCTCAAAACCAACACAAAAGTGAGTTAAGTGTTTGTGAATGTGTGTGTGCTCAACAAACAAAATGGAGGGGAACAACCCTTGGAATATTTAGTTTTTAACTATTTTAATGCAGATGCATTTAACAGATTTTATTTTTGGTCTGAATTATTCTCCCCAGAGCTCCAGACATGAATGAATCCACCTCAAACTCTTTGCCCTCCCCATTCAAGACCATGGCTCTTCCAGTTACTTCGCCCAACAGTAAGCTTAGCCTTACAAGCCCCAAGAGGGGCCAGAAGAGGGAAGAAGGTTGGAAGGAAGTTGTTAGGAGGTAAATGTTTGTTTTTCTGCCAGTTTTTACACACATTCACATTTGCTTTACTGTATTTTTTAACTATGGCCTTTTTTTTTCTTTTACAGATCTAAAAAGCTTTCTGTGCCAGCCTCAGTTGTGTCACGTATCATGGGCCGCGGGGGCTGCAACATCACAGCCATTCAAGATGTGACAGGAGCCCACATTGATGTAGACAAACAGAAGGACAAGAACGGTGAAAGGATGATCACCATAAGGTAGAGATGAATGCCCCCTTGTGGACTGAATAATAAACTAGCTAGAAGGGTATCATAACAATTGTCCACACGCGGTATATTTTTTTTTTTTTAACTTAAGTCCATAATAAATCCTGCAGTGTATTTGGGTTTGCTGGTCGTCTTAATTAGGTGTGCTTTGTCGTTGCAGAGGAGGCACGGAGTCTACACGATATGCAGTCCAGTTAATCAATGCGCTAATTCAAGACCCAGCCAAAGAGCTTGAGGATCTGATCCCTCGCAATCACATTAGAGTACCAGGCTCCAAAGCATCCTCAGCTTCCTTTGGCAGCAGCACAGGGGGGGGCAGTGGTTCAAATTCGGGACCAAAGTCCCTCAGCTCACTGGTTGCCTCCACAGGCGTGTCATTCCAGCCCTCTTCATCCTCTTCATCGTCCTCTTCTCAGGCTGGAGGAAAGATGGGGAAAGGGCTGTCGTCAAATGTCAGACAGCCTTTTCCAGTATCGCTGCCCCTTGCCTACGCGCACCCTCAGCTGGCCCTACTGGCCGCTCAGACCATGCACCAGATCAGACACCCTCGGCTGCCCATGGCACAGTTTGGTGGCACTTTCTCGCCTGCCGCCACCACCTGGGGCCCCTTCCCTGTGCGACCAGTGAGTCCCGGCAGCACTAACAGCTCTCCCAAACATAATGGAGGTAATGCAGCCGGGCCGGCCAGACCTAGCTCTACTCCCAGTGAGCACAGCAACACTGCCAGCTCTGCAGTCTGCACCAACACCGCCACCACGAGTGCTTCCGGCTCATCCGCAGTGTCGTCCTCTCCTCACACCCCCAATGCCACGCCATACAATCCTCAGCCAAGCATCCCCACCCCCTCCTCAGTCAGAAAACAACTCTTCGCGCCCGATCCCAAATCTGCCGTCGTCACCTCTGTGTCTGTCGCCGCTACTGCTCCCAGCAGCAGCAATGCAGTACGAGGCACAGGGTCTCCCGCACACCACAATTCCTCTACGGCTCCAGTTAATACTTCTCAGCAGCAGGTCGGATGCATCTCGCAGGCCCACATCCAGCAAGTTAAAACAGAGCCCAGTGCTGTTATGACGCCTGGAAAAGAGAAACCCCCTCAACATGCTGAGAATCAGCCTGTTTCTGTCAGCGACCGCATCGCTTCGGCAGGCTTCACCGCGGCTACTATTGCTTTGCCTCCCAAACCAGAACCTCGGCAGCAGTTGCCTCCCCCATCCTCCTCTATTTCATCAACGCCTCCCCCAGCGCTCCTTAACACCCAGCCCAACTCCCACCTCACCTCAGTACCTCCTCCTGTCCTCTCACACAACGTTGCACACCCTAACAACACGTTGCCACACTTCTCAGCCCCCGCGCCCAGAGTCTCCCATCGTATGCAGCCATCGGGGCCTTACTATTCCCTTCCTGAGCAACAACAGATGCAGACACAACAACAGTCACAGTCTGTGTTCGTGCCCTTCAATCCTCAGCAAGAACCTGTTAAACAGACCCAAAACCAGGCATCCCAGTCTACAAGTTTGCCTCTGCAGGCTCAAAGCCAGGCCCAAGGCTCCCTTCATGTCTCTGCCAATCTTGGCCTGATGAATGGTTCCCAGATTCAGCATGTGGCCAACGCAGGCAAGCAAATGCCACCCAACTTCGGTCCTGCGGGCCTCTTCAATTTCAGCAGCATCTTTGATAATAATAACCAGGTAAATCAAATGAACCTTTACAGTACAAGTGATTTGAAAACATTTTGAGGCTGTTGTGGCCGTTTTCCTAACTCATACAAAAGCTGTGACCCTTTTGTTGCGTCAACTTTGTGCTTGAAATGTGATTTCAGGAGTTAAAACTACATGCCAGTACTTTCTATGTCATTTGTTTTCCATCACTGCTCACCTTTCAGGTGGGAAACAATCAGGTGTGGGGTGCCTGCCATCTTCCTGCTCGTTCGCCTCCAGAGCCGTCGTACTCTGCCCCACCGGCCTATGTGAATGTGGGCCAGATGGAGAGTATGATCCCTCCGCCTCCTCCAGATAACTCCAAGGCTCCCGGTTACCGCTCTGCCTCTCAGAGGATGGTCAACAGCCCCATCGGTATGAACAAGTGGATTGAGTGTATCCATTTTTATTTTTTGTCACAATGTAGACCAAGAGATTGACTTAAACTCAAAATACCTACTCACTGCACCCACAGCATTGACCAGCTATGCCACCAGTATCTCTGGGAGCCCCGTGTATCTGCATGGTCACACCGGGGTCGGCACGCCCTCATTCAGCAGGCAGCACTTTTCCCCTCACCCCTGGAGTGCATCCACATCCGGTAGGAGCCACAAAACGGCTTTATGTATGTCTAGGAAAAGTGAAGACTTCAGTAAATGACACTATGTTGGTTCAATCCACAGTCAATATGTCACTATTGCCTCCCCCTCCATCAGGCGAGTCTCCAGTTCCTCCTCCATCGACAGCATCAACCTCCACCCTCACCACCTCGGCTGTGGCCCCTCCATCCCAGCCCAAGCAAGGCGCCTCCTCTCAGCAAGACCGGAAGGTTCCGCCACCCATCGGCACGGAAAGACTGGCAAGGATCCGACAGACTGGCTCAGTGAACCCCCCTCTCCTCACCACCAGCTACACGGCATCTGTGGGACAGGGCGGCATTTGGTCATTTGGTGTTGGAAGTGCTTCAGGTTAAGACAAATCATTTTATTTACACAACCATTAAATAGGTTTGGTCACCAAGACAATTTAATATTTTTCTTGGAAACACACTGTTGTGTATATACACACTACAATTCAAAGGTTTGGGGCTGACTTATAAATGTCCTGAATGTTGAAAGAAAAGTACAGTTTTTTTTACTGCATTAACAATGTCTAGACTTTGAGATTGATTTCATGTTATCTTCATTTAAAAAATAACTGTTTTCTGTATGTATAATGCTGCTAGCGAATCTATCGCACCAGCTTTTTCCACTCATGTCCGCAAATGTTGTAGCCTTAAAAAGGGGAGTCTTCACGGGAAGAACAACACATGCGTTAGTAAATTTAGTATTAAAAAAAAAAGTTGCAACCTGAACGGGATATATGCATGCAGACCCAACTGGAACACTTGAACCGAATGGTTTGGATGGTCTTCAAAAACCGGTCCACCCTTAATATGTATATGTATAAAATACAGTGGAGCAAAAAAGTATTTAGTCAGCCACCAATTGTGAAAGTTCTCCCACTTAAAAATATGAGAGAGGCCTGTAATTTTCATTGTAGGTATAACTCACGAGAGACAAAATGATAAAAAAAATCCAGAAAATCACAGTCTGATTTTTAAAGAATTTATTAGCAAATGATGGTAGAAAATAAGTCTTTGGTCTCCTACAAACAAGCAAGATTTCTGGCTCTCACAGACCTGTAACTTCAATAGGCTCCTCTTTCCTCCACTCGTCACCTGTATTAATGGCAACTGTTTGAACTCATCAGTATAAAAGACACCTGTCCACAACCTCAAACAGGCACACTCCAGACTCCACTATGGCCAAGACCAAAGAGCTGTCAAAGGACACCAGAAACCTGCACCAAGCTGGGAAGACTGAATCTGCAATAGGTAAGCAACTTGGTGTGAAGAAATCAACTGTGGGAGCAATTATTAGAAAATGGAAGACATACAAGACCACTGATAATCTCCCTCGATCTGGGGCTCCATGCAAGATCTCACCCCGTGGGGTCAAAATAATCACAAAAACAGAGAGCAAAAATCCCAGAATGACACGGGGGGGTCCTGGTGAATGACCTGCAGAGCGCTGGGACCAAAGTAACAAAGGCTACCATCAGTAACACACTATGCCGCCAGGAACTCAAATCCTGCAGTTCCAGATGTGTCCCCCTGCTTAAGCCAGTACATGTCTAGCCCCGTCTGAAGTTTGCTACAGAGCATTTGGATGATCCAGAAGAGGATGGGGAGGATGTCATATGGTCAGATGAAACCAAAATAGAACTTTTTTGGTAAAAACTCAACTTGTCGTGTTTGGATGGGAAAGAATGCTGAGTTGCATCCAAAGAACACCATACCTACTGTGAAGCATGTGGGTGGAAACATCATCCTTTGGGGGCTGTTTTTCTGCAAAGGGACCAGGACGACTGATCTGTGAAAAGGAAAGAATGAATGGGGCCATGTATCGGGAGATTTTGAGTAAAAACCTCCTTCCATTAATCAGCAAGGGCATTGAAGATGAAACGTGGCTGGGTCTTTCAGCATGACAATGATCCCAAACACACCGCCCGGGCAACGAAGGAGTGGCTTCATAAATAGCATTTCAAGGTCCTGGAGTGGCCTAGCCAGTCTCCAGATCTCAACCCCATAGAAAATCTTTGGAGGGAGTTGAAAGTCTGTGTTGCCCAGCGACAGCCCCAAAACATCACTGCTCTCGAGGAGACCTGCATGGAGGAATGGCCCAAAATACCAGCAAAAGTGTGTTAAAACCAAAAAAATAACTTTTATTGACCAAATACTTATTTTCCCCCATAATTTGCTAATAAATTCTTTAAAAATCAGACTGATTTTCTGGATTTTTTTTTTTCCGCCTCATTTTGTCTTTCATAGGTGATGAAAAGGATATGATGAAAATTACAGGCCTCTCATCTTTTTAAGTGGGAGAACTTGCACAATTGGTGGCTGACTAAATACTTTTTTTGCCCTAATGTATATACACTCATACAGTGGTACCTTGACTTACTAGTGCACCAATTTAGAAATTTGTGGACTTATAAGCCTCTCTGAAGTGTTTTGTCTGAAGTGGACAAAAATAAAGTCATAGATGCACTTTGAGCTGTTTATTGAATCGGACAAACTGTTAAACGGGCAAATACAAAATGAAAATACAAGGACCCTATAGCAGGCAATAGCACTGAACTAACCACGTGACTACAGCGCCTGATTTCACTCACTAGGCCCCGCCCCTTAAAAGTACACAACAACAACACACTTACTACAGTTTGTGACTTTGGGCTTAATTACACTTAAGTAGCTCATGTTTTCATATTTGACAATACAGTGCTATTGTTCTTTATTAAAAACAAACTGGTGTTTTTTTTGGGTGGGTGGGTGGATGGCATTTCAATTCATTTCAATGGGGAAACTTTATTTGATTTCTTAGTAAATTGAGTTACGAGCTTGGTCATAGAAGAAATTAAACTCCTAAGTCAAAGTATCACAGTATATCCACATTTTTATGTAGACACTATTGCTTTTCTTTCAATAATACCAGAAACCTCTCAGTGACCTACATTTTTAAACAGTAGTAGTGTATATATCCACCAGTTTTATCCGTGATTCTTTGTATTCTATTGCTGAAGCTGTAACCTGTTTTTACAGAGGGAATGTCTGGTTGGTCCCAGCCTCTGATGAGTAGCCACATGATGCATCCTCAGCTGCAGGCGGACCAGTCAGCCTTCTCTCAGCACCAGCCCATGGAGCAGGATGACACGGGCATCGCTAACCCCGCTAATAACTTCCACCAGCCTCAGCACATGCCCAGCACATACATGGACTTCCCAAAGGTAACACAAAGCAATAGCTATGTTCAAGGGGTTCTCAGTTTTGTGGGAGTACTGACATTTTGAAGCTACGAATGGCGCCCAATAAACTAAAGTGAACCTGTTTATCCCAAGGATGCTTGCAAGACATATCCCATTCTAGCGGCATGGTTCACAATTGGTTAGCACATCTGCATCACAGTTCTAAGGACCCAGGTTCAAATCCGCCCTTGCCTGTGTGGAGTTTGCATATTCTCCCTGTGTCTGTGTGGGTTTTCTCCAGTTACTCCGGTTTCCTCCCAAATCCCAAAAACATACATGGTAGGTTAATTGAAGACTCTAAATTGCCTATAGGTGTGAATGTGAGTGTGAATGGTTGTTTGTTTATATGTGCCCTGCGATTGGCCGGCAACCAGTTCAGGGTGTCTGTTTGAATGACTAATATAGCAATAGTCTGGTGCAATTACCATTGTCCAAAGGGCGCAGAGACTGCAAGGAATGTATGCAGTTTAAAGTGACTAGTAGCGTGATAATCTGGGACAATGTTGATTGTGCAAATGTTGCAGATACTCCTCAATCAGTGTGCAAGTGGGGCAGATGCTACTCTGGCATGAGTGGCCAGTATTGGGCAACAACAGATATGCAAATAGTGCAGCGTGGCGAGACTACTACAGTGAGTGCACGAGTATGTATAATTGGCCCGACATAAATGTGACAAAAAACTCAAGACAAAAAAAAAATTGGCAGCATGTTGCAATGGAATTGTAGGTTAGCTGTTTAAGAAGTTGATTGCAAGGGGGAAGGAGGTGTTGGAATGTCTGATACTTCTAGTTTGCATTGATCTTGATCGGTAGCGCCTACCTGAGGGAAGGAGCTGGAAGAGCTGGTGACCGAGGGTCCGAGAGGATTTTGCACGCTCTTGTCTTAGTTCTGGCACCGTGCAGGTCCTCAAGGGTGGGTAGGGGGGTACGACAATCTTTTCAGCAGTTTTGATTGTCCGTTGCAGTCGGAGTTTGTTCAAGGTTCATAAAGAAATGGGTGATTGAGTTTGATGTGAATGAACTTGACTGGCCTGCACAATCCTGATCTCACCCCTATAGAACACCTTTGGATGAATTAGAGTGCAGACTGAGAGCCAGGCCTTCTCGTCCAACATCAGTGTGTAACCTCACAAATGCGCTTCTGGAAAAATGGTCATAAATTCTCATAAGAACACTCCTAAACCTTGTGGAAAACATTTCCAGAAGAGTTTAAGCTGTTTTAACTGTAAAGGGGGTACTAATGTCATATTAAACCCTGTGGGTTAAGAATGGGATGTCAATTAAATTAATATCTGAGTCAAGGCAGGTGAGCGAATACTTTTGGCAATATAGTGTATATTTTTTCATACTGTAGGTTTACCCCTCCTACATGCTAAAGTCACATTTACTTATTAAAACACCATCCATCCATCCTCTGAACCACTTATCCTCACTCTGGTGACGAGTGTGCTGGCGCCTATCTTTGGGCGAGAGGCGGGGTCCACCCTGAACTGGTCACCAGCCAATCGCAGGCTGCATATAAACAAACAAACCATTTGCATTCACGTTCATATCTATGGAAAATTAGTCTTCAATTAACCTACCACGCATGTTTTGGGAATAAGGGGGGAAACTGAAGTACCCCGAGAAAACCCACACAAGCACAGGGAGAACATGCAAACTCCACACAGGAAAGCTAGGCCAGATTTGAACCTTGGACAACTTGGACACGATGCTGCCACTATTATTCTTGTACATACATACACACATTGTTATTATTAAAAACAACACAGTAAAACACCCTTACTTACAAAGATTTTTATTGTAATTATGACTTTACTGCTGTACTACTACTACTATTGCGACATGGAAATTTAACTTGGTCATAAATCGAGGACTCTCCAGGATGGATCATTTCACATGCCCACTATAGTAACAGTATGCATTATTTTCTGTCGTCCTGTGTCAGGGAATGCCCATGTCAATGTATGGCGGAACCATGCTGCCCCCTCATCCACCAATGGCAGAGGGGCCCGGGGGACCCATGTACAATGGTTTGCATGCCAGCGACCCCGCGTGGAGCCCCATCATCAAAGTGGTCCCAAACAACGCAGACAACACTGACCCACAACAGCAGGTAATGTCCCCATGCTCATGTTGACTGCAGTCCATTAATGTTAGACATATTACTTACTTACTTTCTACCCTCAGATGTGGCCTGGTACCTGGGCGCCACACGTTGGCAACGTGCACCTGAATCATGTCAACTAGATGGCATCGTTCACAATCAAGAAAAAACAAAAAAACAAAAGAAAAACGGCTTACCAACGGATGATTCTGACCAATTATGATGAACAAACAAAATTACAACATATTAACAACACAAATAAAGAACAGAGTGCAGAGCAAAGGTTGAAGAACTGGAAGTTCTCCCGAGCCCATTCTTGACGTGCCTATTTGAGATGAGGAAGGAGATCAATTGTGTCGTGGTGATTCAAACAAAATGTTCGATCGCCTGTTCAACAGGAACCGTTCTCTGCATAGTTTAGCGATTTTTGACTTAAACCCGCATACACCGTTCTTTGGCTGCAAGGGGCTGAACATGAAGTAGCTATTTAAACACGGCCCAAACCTAGATGATGATTACCTAAAGAGAAATCAGAACCTTTTAGAGTGGTAAATAACATGTATAATTGTTTACATACTAAAAAGGGTTAAAATGAGAGTAAATTTCATGTCGTATAGTGGCTCTACTTTATGTAGCCTGTATTAATGTGAAATATTTACCTTAATATTCAATAAAAAGATTAAAAAGTATGTGTTATTGATATCGGAGTTGTCTGTTTTGAAATGCAACAAAATGAACAAAATTAATGATATTGCTTAGCATTTGGCTCTTTAGCTGTGGATCAGTTGGTTGAGGGTCGTCCCGTGATCAAAGGGTCAGCGGTTTGAATCTCTGCTGCGACTGTCCGCTGTCGAAGTGTCTTTGGGCAAGACACTGAAGCCCAAAATGCTCCTAGTGGGCCTGGCATTACCTTGCATGGCAGCAGCCACCCATTGGTCTATGAAAGTGCCTTGGGCACAGTAGATAAAAGCACTTTATAAGTGCACTGCTCTCCGTTTACCATTTCACAATTAGTCATTGGTGTTCTGGTTTGTGTTTTAATCGTCTCATTTTAAATAGAAAATCATTTCAAAAGATGAACACAACCGACTGGTTTGCACATCTGCCTCACAGTTCTAAGGACCCGGGTTCAAATCCGGTCTCGCCTGTGTGGAGTCTGCATGTTCTCCCCGTGCCTGCGTGGGTTTTCTCTGGGTACTCTGTTTCCTCCCACATTCCAAAAACATGAATGGTAGGTTAATTAAAGACTCTTAAATTGCCCGTAGGTGTGGATCTTAGTTTGAATGATTGTTTGTCTATATGTGCCCTGCGATTGGCTGGTGACCAGTTCAGGGTGTATCCCACCTCTCGCCCCTTCGGTACCCCATACTCCCGAAGCACCCCCCACAGGACCCCCTCGAGGACCCTGCCTGCATGAAGTTATTCGGTGAAATGCTTACGATTTAAGATATTACTTTATTTACATAAAGCAAATTACCATTGTATAAGGGTCTATAATGCTTACAGATATACAAAACAAACAAACGAAAAATTTTGCGCGGTCGGTCATCTTTATTTACATTCGACTGGAACGCTTTGAGGTCGGAACTGGTACAATCCGAGTGGAGTAAATTCCGATTTCCCACTTTTAAAGAATGCAGCATTTTATTGTGAAGCGCGATACGGAAGTCAAGTCGCCGAACGTGTGAGGTTCCACCCCGAAGGTAAGCAAGCATGGCGGCGTCCGACCAAGCGTCGACACCAGCGTCCACGGGAAGGGGAAGCAACCCGTTTGACTTCTCGCAGCCACCGGTCATCGAGGGCTTCAGCCCATTACCGAGGGCCAAAGATGAAACCTTTAAAGAAAAGTTCATGCGGAAAGCAAAGGACAACCCGTTCGTCCCAATAGGTGAGTTACACAAGCCAGAGACTGCGCTGTACAATCGAAATGATTTCTTTTATCCTACAAAGCGTCATTTTAACTTTTAAACTTTTCATTTGCTAGTTTTTCGGTTAAATCAAAAGTATGACAGTTGACAGTGACAGTTCTTGCACTTAATCCTCCGTGTTCGGGTGAATGTAGACAAGTGTATACATTTTAAAAGTTCAATTGATTTACACGAGACCAGCATTATCGGACAGCTACTTTAAAAACGATTCCAGTTAAACAAGCATCATTTTCCTGTGACAAATATTAAGAAATCTTCAAAACCTGCGTTAATGCATCAATTTATGGTCAACGTCTCAAAGCGCAAGTGAACCCGAGAGGTCAAAACGTCCTCTTATACATGCATCTTCTTTATCTGGTGCCGTTTTCTTGGATCTACGAAGTATTCTAAAAATGCTCTTAGAACACCGCATCGCGGGATACCATATTTACGTCATTCCATGTGCAAAAGTCGCAAGAGTGTGAAAGGGAGGAAGTGACGTCGCATTTAATGTAGCTAGCTAGCTCGTTGCTCCTTTCATTTTCAGTTTGTTATAAATGGATCGGTAGGAACTGTGTTAGGCTGTCAGCATCAAATGGAAGTGTGCAGATTCATTTTCACCTATTAAACTGCCTCGGAAAAGTAGTCCACAGGCAGTTGCGAGCCTGCTGCACAATCAGGCACCTAGCTGTTAGCTGCCTGCAGTCACTGGCAGTGTAATAAATTAGCATTAAAGTAATTATCAATTGAACGTGGTTGTTTTGATTGTGTTGATGTTGGATGCAACAGTGTATGATGGCAATATAAACTGAGGTCAGGACAGCATCCAGTCAAGGAGTGGAGGGCAGCTGGTGATCGTTCATGCCGGAACCCTACTACGATATGCGGAGGACAACTTTAAAAGAAAAGCCGAACAAGGCATTGATGTCCTGTGTATTATAGGTGGGACTTTTATTTTGAAGTTGGCCTACGCGGTGCGTTGGTGACGTCCGGCGTGTCGCCGTGGTGCTTATGAACAATAGTTGTGGCGGCTGGTTTGACTTCGACTTTTTGACTGGAGGCAGAGGTTGATTACATGATAGTTTGAACCCAAACTTACTACAATATTGTCCAAACCATCATGTAATCAACCCATAATTTTGCTAGTTAGTTTTGATAGTTCATTTTATACACTAACTAGTTCAGAGTTCATTTCAATTCACTATTCCAAAATTGAAGTAGTTCAGTTAATAATTCCGGCATGGTGGACAACTGGATAGCACATATGCCTCACAGTTCTGGGGACTGGGGTTCAAATCCCGGCCCCCCCTGTGTGGAGTTTGCATGTGCTCCCCGTGCCTGGATGGGTTTTCTCCGGGCACTCCGGTTTCCTCCCACGTCCCAAAAATATGCGTGGTACTCTAAATTGCCCATAGGTATGAATGTGAGCGCGAATGGTTGTTTGTTTCTATGTGCTCTCCAATTGGCTGGCGACCGGTTCAGGGTGTACCTCGCGTCCCGCCCGAAGATAGCTGGGATAGGCTCCGCCAGCCCGTGACCCTAGTGAGGATAAGCGGTAAAGAAAATGGATGGATGGATGTTGCTGACGGGCTATTCCCCTTGAAATACTGGCATTTCATTTCCCCATTGTTGCCACACTTTCAGTCCACACTAGTAGCCAACCAGCTGCAGCTTTCACCATACAATCTCAAAAACATGAGTAAAAACTTGTTGCTTTTTTAAAAATGAGTAATTAAAACAAAAAAAAACTTTTTTTTCCTAAATGTGCAAACAAAAACACACAACTCAGCATGACAAGAATGATGGTGAAAGGACATTGATAACTTTGCATTCCTCGCAGCTCTGGCTGACTATATTAACAAGTTTTGATTTTATCTTTTTATATTATTATATCATGACAGTGTGATCGTATAGAATTTTAACTAAAGCATTCTGATATAAATACTAATTTTCACAGTAATCAATTTTTACAATTATTTGCTCTATTACAAAAGAACCACCGAAGAACACATTCAATCCCATTTACGCAGTGTCCCTGAATGCAGCTCGCGTTCCCACACAGCTGCGAGGTGCCTTCCATGAATGGCGGCCATGGCCGTACTGAATCCGTTGCCAAATACAGCGTTGACATATTTGAAGGCTCGTATATAGTGTGCGGAGATGGGTTTGTCCTGGAATTCCCTAACAAAACCTGGCACTCTTGAATGAAAATAAACTTTCGTTCGAAAACCGTTCTTTGGCGCTAGAATGAAACGGCAGAAAAAGTTCGGTTCACGTTCGCACAAAATATGAACTAGTTCATGAACTTTTGTTCATTGAACTTGTTTAGGTACAACACTGCCCAGGGAGCCCGATATGCTGATATACGGGTTTGGTCACGTGACGTTTGTGAGGGGACTTGTAACTTTACAGGGCTATATTGCCCAACATGGCCACCCCCAGGAATAGGTGAAAAATGCACAAATGTTAATTTGTTTATGACCAAGTTACTTATCCACTGCACAAGTGAAACTACAGCTAGTCAGTTAGCTAGCCGACACTATTGCCATACCAACTTTGAGGTCACAAACAGCACCCAATGAAATAATTTAGAATAAGTACTCACCATCGCACCTCTGTTTTTCATTTGATTGTTTAATATTCATGGCCTAGAAGTGTTTTGATGAATATTTACTTAGGTTATGACTTTACTGTGTTAGCCGAGGTTAGTCAGTGTTCCTTCCAACCGATGTACAAATTTGGTTACACCGCCACCGGAGGAACTGAACTACTGTATGTCGTAAACTGAGAACCCCTGTAATAGTCTGTGATGTATTAAATACTGTATCATGATAAGTTCCAGTTCATTGATACTCAGTGAAGTCCTGCGTGCTGAGCCAATGTCACTTTCCTGTGTTGTCCAGGTTGTTTGGGGACGGCAGGAGCGCTGATGTATGGCCTCCGGGCATTCCACCAGGGCAAAACCAGGCAGTCGCAATTGTTGATGCGGGGCCGCATCTTCGCCCAAAGCTTCACCGTCGTTGCCATTGTTGTCGGCGTCTTTGCCGCTGCACTCAAGCCCAAACAGTGACGAAGAGGCGGAACCTCAACACCGCGATCTTCCATTCATATAGAAAAAAAAAAAGACTGTTTGAAGGAATGGAATAATATAATGTGTATATAAACAGTCTAATTATCCAGATAACAATGTGTAGGACAGCCTTATTTATTGTTTGGAAACCGATTTTCTCATTTCAAATGTGGCCTACACAGGATATACTATATAGTATGTACTGTGCTATTGTTCTACTTATGCTTTAATTATAGTATTATGTAAGTAAAATCATCCAACATTGTAAATGTGTCTTTGGAAATACGGGTATGTCATGCAGGCATTTAATAATTATCCATCCATTTTTCTACAGTATGTGTCCTCATTAGGGTCAAAAGGGTCTAGCTGCCTTTGGGCGAGAGGTGGGTCACACCCCGGACAGGTCGCCAGTCAGTTGCAGAGCACATAGACGAACAATTCACCCCTACAGACAATTTATAGTCTTCAGTCTGCCTAGTATGCACATTTTTGGAATGTGGTAAGAAGCCAGAGTTCATAATGATATTGAAGGGAAAAACTGTTATTAGATAAGTCATAATAGTACACAGGACTGAGTTGACTATCATTGTGCAGAGCTCTGAGCATTCTCATTGTCATCTCATGTAAATCCTTAGGCCTGTGCAAAAGCGAAAGGAACTGATTGGTCACGCTGTGGTTTAAGTATAATGGATCAAATCCAATTTACCTTTGTAAAACAAAGAACAGCCCTCTTTAATTTGTGTCTTGGCTGTAAAACCTTATACAGTTGAACCTCCTTGAATATAATTTTTTTTTGTGACACTGGTTAACTTCAAAATTATGTCATTAAAAAAACGATGTCATTTTAAGTAAGTAACCTTTAAATTTCTGATCAAATGGTTATGACATATTAGGGGTGTCAAACTAATTTTTGTCGTAGGCCACATCGTAGTTAGGGTTTCTCTTGGAGGGCCGTTATGGCTGTGAACCCATATTAATGTATGATAGCTTCATATTATTACATATACACAAATTGATGGATAGCTACTTTTAAAATCAGAAGGTAGTAAAAACTTTGTTCGACGACATCCATCCATCCATTTTCTGAGCCGCTTGTCCTCACGAGGGTCACAGGCGTGCTGGAGCCTATCCCAGGTATCATCGGGCAGGAGGCGGGGTACACCCTGAACTGGTTGCCAGCCAATCGCAGGGCACATACAAACAAACAACCATTCGCACTCACATTCACACCTACGGGCAATTTAGAGTTGTCAATTAACCTACCATGCATGTTTTTGGGATGTGGGAGGAAACCGGAGTGCCCGGAGAAAACCCACACAGGCACAGGGAGAACATCCAAACTGCACATAGGCGGCGCCTGGGATTGAACCCCGGTCCTCAGAACTGATGCTCTAAGCAGTTGTCCACAGTGCCGCCGTTCGACGACAGTATTATTTAATTTATTTTAAAAAGGGCATCGGTAACAAAATGCTTGCAATATCTCAATATGTTTAAAAGTGAAGGCAATTTGCAATTTTGGTATTTTAGGTGGAAACATGAAGTAGATGCACACGATTTGGTTTCGCGGGCCACATAAAATGATGTGGTGGGTCGAATCTGGCCCCCGGGCCACCACTGTATTAGGTTATTTTTTTTCTTTGATTGTTCACATTCCAAGGCAGTATCATGGCACATGATGGTTTAGTTTAACTTTTTGAGGCACTTTTTTTTTTTCTTGAAAATTTTGGTTGAACTCCAATTTATACCAATTTTGGGGTTTGACTTTGGATATTGCACTGTAGTTTCAGACTTAAAATAATATTGCTAGTGCTATGTGGATATACTTGGTTGCAAATAAACCTACACATTTTACCAGAAGCACAAGCTGTAAATCACAATAAATTAGGATAGTGGAAACCTATTTTAGTAAATTTCAAAACGTGAAACTCAGATTCTTTACAAATCGTTACCATTTTAAAATTTCATTATAGCTTACAGTGAACTAATACTCAAAATTATCTCACAAAACAAACAAAAAGAAAGATTTTGAATACAGAAATTAGGTAGGAATTGGGTTTCAAAAAGTATTATCCAATGCATGTAGTGAATCAGTTAAAACCTTTCAAATTAAACTCACTTTTTGACACACCTGTATGTGAATGCATTTTACTCAACTGGTGACAAAACTAGGAGAATATACCAAGACAAATAAGTACAAGTGATTAGTCTAGTTTTTTATTGACCAATTCCCTTTTAACATTCTTTCCTCAACTTTCATAATATCCAAATAGGCAACATGTGAAAGAATGTGAAATTTGACAGTTGTTTGCAGTGTATAAAACGAGAAAGCGGCTCAAGCCTTCAACTGTGAATTTCGATGTACAGTAATAGCAAAATTGTTTGGCTGGGGAATATTGTTTTGCTGCTTTGAACTGTCCAATTTATCTACAGCTTCTAAGTGTGTAGAAGATATTGAAACCCTATTGGCAAACTATTAGAGGGTACAACAAACATTCCCAAGGTTGTGGTTCTGCATTATTGAGAGGCATATGTGGTTACAATCTGCAAGTATCTGACTACAGAATGAGCTAAAAAATTATAATATTCATTTAAAACCTTGGCAGAGGCATGCATTAAAAGTGACCAAAATGAACAGAATTTAAAGGGTAAGAAATGGTTAACTTAATAGTAACAGTATTTTCCTCAGTAATGATAAAACCTTAATTTAATAATAAGAGCAGTCCTTCATGGTGCCACAAGAGTAAGATTCCAATAAAAGAGGCAACAAGAGACGTTGGAAGGTTACATACCAGTGGTTCTTAACCTTGTTGGAGGTACTGAACCTCGCAAGTTTCATACACGTGTTCACCGAACCCTTCGTAATTGGTAAAATAAAATGATAAAATGCAAAACAGCAATCTTTCATTATTGCACAAAATAAACCACGCATCAGTTGGACACAAAATCAGTGTTCCAAGAACTTTACAAAAAAGAAACCTCAATGAAAGTTTACTGCAAGTGTCACACTATCATTTTTTGTAACAAAGTCTGTTCCTTTTTTTGTTTTTATGTATATCATCCTTGAAAAGGATTGTTTGCAAAGATACTTTGTAACAAACTATGAGTATCTCAAGGGCTTTGAATCAGCGGACACACTACGATTTGGTGACACTGAAAGGTTGAGAGTGTTGTTGTTCTGAAGTGTCAAGGCCTTTTCACATTGTACTTGGCTTTCTTGGTGTTCACTGCAGGACAGGATGCAGGGACCAAAGCCATAGAAAACCAAGTCTGGACTGTGCCTTATTGTTACGCAGCTTGACATAACATTGCCATGCCATGCAATGCAATTGACTATTTCCAAAATTTACCATATGTAAGTAGGATAGTTTCCACAGAAATCTAAAAAAAAATAATTGTATATAGTTCATGTTAATCTGAGATTATCATCATGGCCAGTTATTGAACTGTGAAAGAAATCAGCTCTATGTTTTTCTTTACCAAGGCTGTCAGAAGAGGCCAGGGCGTGCATTTGTGAGCACCCCTATTTAAAAAAAACAATTATTAATCCCTTTAAAGTAATTGTGCTTGGTTAATTAACATAGGGTTTACCTTACAGGGGCGGCGTTTTTTTTCTCTCCCCGGGAAATGATGCATCTACTCTGCTTATCCTGCTTACAGCCACACAATTGTTTTGAAAAATTGTCAAATATCCACTTAAAAAGGCCAAAAACTGTCCAAGGCTAATGCAAGGCAATGCTGGGAATACAAACAACATGGCATCCATTAACCATGTGATGTGTATTTAACCAATGCAGACCAGTGTGGTGAGATCAAGAGTGTCCAGACTTTGTTTTCAATGGCTTTGGCAGGGACGACGGTGCTCTGGTGCAAGCTTGCCCATATTTGGAAGTGGTTGCTTAGCGACCCACCAGGAAGTAGCATGGCTCCCTTTCCCGCTCGTTGGTCTATTACTGTTAGCACTCTGAAATCCCTCTGTAAATTCCTCTCCTATTGGATGAGGCATCACAGTGACGCTGCTCCCGAGTTGATTTTTCAACTCGAGGCGCACCACAGTGTTGTCGTTGCACCCTCGCAGTAGATACATAATGGGTTCGTTGACAACACGCTGCGCACGGCTACAGCAAGTGCAGTGTGAAAAGGTCTTTACAGACAGATGCACGCAAGCACACACACAATGTGTGTGTCTTGACCTCTGCTGAACCCCTGAGACTGACTCATCAAACCCTTGGCGTTCGACTGAACCCAGGTTAAGAACCACTGTTACACGTACACTATATTGGGAGTTTTCTGCAAAAAGGGGGATTACAAACTCTTCTGATGTTGAGGTTTGGTTACAAGTGAAAAGGCAAAGTTAGTGCGAGCGAGTCCCGTTAGCGGACGAGAGGGGTCTGTTTGAGTGAGATGAGCACGGAGCGCATTCGGGACACATCCTTGGCCTGCTTGTTGGTCTTGGGATTGAAGTCGCAGAGATGGGCAACGCGCTCCCACGCCGAAGCGGGGCCGTCGCAGTCGCTCTCGGCAAGGAAGGCCTCCTCTGACGCTCTGTGGACAGGAAACTCTGTGTTAAAACACAAGCTTTTACATGCAAACTTTCACATCACGCCACACATGCCAAAATGAGCTGTCATCCCTACAGCATGTTGTAGCTCATCTAAGACAAGTTAGCAGGTTTTTATGTTCCAATTTCACTTAACGAGTCCAAAAATTCTTTATTTACTACAAAATTGTGCCTTTCTTCATCTATCTATGCCAGTGACATCTCGTGACAGGCAGAACAATTAAATGTGCTTCTACTGGATGGCAGAAGGTCCAATTAACCTCTGTATCCACCTGTTGCCATTCATCCACCAGGATTATTGCTTTGCATTCAATAAGATGGACCCAGATTTCACAATGAGTAAGTAAATTTGTGAATATATTGTTGGGGAACACTACTCGAGACTAGCGATAGAATTCTAACAAAGAGTTCAGTGAGTTCCCAGGCTCAGCAGCATGTCTTACAAACTTAAATGGAAACTTAAAGCTATAACATGTAACCTCTTTTTTAATTCTGTTTTGAAAGACGGGCTTTGCGGGGGGAAAAAAGGACTCTTCCTAAGAGGCAACTGTTGTAAATTCCCTATTATTGCTGTGTTTTGTGCTTGCATTGTTCGGACGGTGCTGAACTTTAGTGTATTTTATGTCAGGCACCTTGTTGGGCAGCTAAGGGGTCCTCGGACAGACGGGTTAAGATTGCTGCAATTTTTTTTTCCCATTTACACCAATTATTATTCGATTATTTTCTGCTACAGAAATGCAAAATAATATGTTTGCGCTTTACAAATGGGGGACAAGCGACCACGCCCTATTGACTGGAAATAATTTCAGGTATATACTGCGTCTTTTCCCATTCGCTCGAAAGTGTGGAGTCCAGGAATGCCGCCAATTGGCACAAAATATAAAAGAGGAAATACTGAAAAATATAGCAAGGGGTTAGCGGAGCTCATAGGCTACTCCCTAAAGCAGCATTTCTTAATAATGTTAACTGAAATTTTAAATAATGAATAAATAAATAGTTCCTTGAAGTTTACCCAGTTTTAAATTGATCTCTTAGCGGCCGGCAGATTTAAAGAAAACAAGCCGATGCCGATAAGCGTCAAAATGCCGGATATTGGCCTGGCCAATAATCGGTCTATCCCTACTCGAAAACCAAAAATAACTTTATTGACCAGGGGTGTCAAACTTCTTCATCGGCCACATCGTAGTATGGTTACCCTCACGGGCCATTTTTAATGGTGAAACCACATAAATGTATAATGCTAGGGGTAGAATGTTATGCCCAGAATTATGGTTTAGTATGCAGTGCTTCATTTAAGGCCATAGGTTCACATTCATTAAAAAGAGCACAAAAAAAACTTTTGTGTTAACATTTGTGATAAATAAAAAATCCTTTTACATTTTTGCTTTTTTGGGGGGTGGGGGGGAGTGTAAAATCTGTAGTTTGTCTTTTCAGGACATGAAAGATACAGGCAAGTGTAACAGTTTGAACAGGGAATTCATCCATCCATTTTCTTTCACGTTTGTTTAACATTTAATTATTTTTAGGCATCTTTGTATTTTACTACCTTCCTATTGGTTGGTAACACAAGTCAATGTCATATAGAAATCCATCCATTTTCTATACCACTTGTCTTAATTTCGGTCACGGGCTTATCCCAGCTGAGTTTGGGCAAGAGGCGGGGTAAACCCTAGACTGGTCACCAGCCACTTACATACATTTTTAATTATTATGCTATAAAAACATCTATGGCATTTGTCCATTGCTTTAGCTTTATGATCTGAAGAGGCTGCTTAAATGCTGCTGGAAGTTGTTTAAATAATGCTCCACTGCCCCCATGCGGCACTGATCTTCACATGCGTTGGAGTGTGACACCGATTCTTATGAGTTCACAAGCTTGACATTCTGCCGAAAACAACTATGATGTCAGAATATGAGCTGCACTGTGTTTGTTTACATCTAGTTGTGTGTGCAGGGGTGGTCAAAGTATAGCCCGCAAGAAACATATAGCCCACACAGTTCTTTCATCTGGCCCACCGAGCATTTACATTATATGTTATATTATAAAATTACATGCCTTAATTTAGCTATTTTTTTGCTTAATTGGTTCATAAAATGTAGTTATGAATGTATTTGTTTTATTCATTTAGCTCATTAAACAACTGGTTCATTTCACAACATATAATTTTGAATTCGTTTTTAAAAAATGGGTTTAATAATTTCATTATTAAAATAAAAGCGTTTATAAAATAAAAAAAATTATTTCAAATTATGTTACATACACATTGTAATGTTTTATTTATTTATTTTGACTTCATCTTGCCCGTCTGTCCTTTTAAAAAATCAAAGGTGGTATTCACGACAAAGGTTTGCCCTCCCCTTGGCTACAGCGTGTAGCAGTTTGCACTTCTTGTCCCTTTTACCTTCTATGTTCCATGTGGGGCCCAAACACGTAATTGCCCCTGCATTGAATTACGTATTATCACTTTATAATGATTACTACTTTTGAACAGGAGTAAAGGAACAACTGTCAAGCTTTCATAGGCCACACAAAATGACATGGATGGCTGGCTCTGGCCCATGGGCCTTGAATTTGATAACACTCTGCTACTTTTAGTGTTGGGGGATGTGTCTGGTGAAAGGGAGTTAGGGGTGCTGGGAGGGTGGGTGCATTCAACATTAAAAAGCATAAGAGTTCTAAACCTACACAAAACCTATTAGATCAGAGTTGGGCTGTTTGTAGAAACCCTTGTCAGCAATCCTTAGTAGACAGGCAAGGCCAAGTGAGCAGGAAAGAGAAGACAGGGAGAAGAGTGTCAGTCTCACAACAGGCAAACACATGTTGGACTCTACTTCTACGACTAAAGAAGGGATAGTCAAACAACTGAGATTGAATTAGTGAACAGACAATTGTGGGGAAAACACAAGCCATGGATGCAAAGTGATACCGCAGCAGACTTGGGCAGAGTCTGGAGGGAAGTGCGAAAGAAGGACACGTTAACTTTATAGACCAAACAAAAAAAAACAAGCAACACCACACTATGACAAAATGACACACACACATATATATATATATATCTAAGAATCTGACATGCACCGACATGCTCAGTAATAGCAAAACAAACAACGAGGTTGTTATTAATCTTTCAACGAAAGGACCTACATATTATATTGTACTTCGTTAACATACGGTATATTTTAAGGTCTACTCAGTCTACAACCTGTTAACATAAGATATTGTACAGTATAATTATAAATCCAAGTATTGTTCATTATTGTGGGACCTGCCTAAAGTATGCTACTGTTGTGGTAATATTTCCTGTATTAACATTAAGAGTATTCTTTTTGTGATTTTACTCTACATACGAAGAAGGAGAGGTTAGACAGAGCAGCTTGCAGAGTCTTCTAATTAGCAGAGTGGCAGTGGGGACACTTAACACACACTCATGATCATAACATACAACTGTTTACAGATATTTGGGACACAGTGTGCAAAATAACATTGGGGCTGAATAGCCAGCAGAAGCCTGATCTAGTAAAGTCTCATTAAAGCTACTGTATTTTATTTTACTATACACATACAGTCATATACACTCACTGGCCCCAACATTAGGGGCATACTATGTGTGTTTATTGCACTGGTGTAATAAATGTAGTATATAACTGTTCTGATGTTACTAATATTTTGCCACTCTGACTAAATAAAGTAACCAAAGTAGAGGAAAGACCTCTGAAAATGCTACGTTTTCCATTACCACTCTCACTACAGATCTCATTATATGGGCAGCAACAAAAGTTGCTGTGAGAGTTTCTTTGCCTCACAGTTAAATTATGTTTTGGATTCATTTTAGCTTCATTATGGAACAGACATTTTACTATTGGTTCCTAAATGGGCTGTCAGCATGCCAACAAGTGAACATTTCAGATACCACTAACCTGTTGTTGGCCTTGTTTTTCTCCATCTGCTCGCTCTGGTGCACGTGCCAGTCTTCCAGCTCCTTTTTGGCCTTCTCTCTCCATTCAGCCTCTGCTGCCTTGGATGCAGAGTCTTATTCAGGTGCATCAGAAGAACGAAATAATTATTTACAGCATAATGACTGAAGAAAAAATCTCAAAATGATCACCAGATGTTCACCAAGCAGCAGCGTCGCTGCTCATTGACTCACCTAAAGCCTCAAGACGTGCTTTCTGTTCCTCCCTCCACTTTTGTAGACTTTCTGGTTCTTGTCTCTGAATATCCACCTGTGCGATGGCTGCGTAGTTATCCGTGGGGCCATTGGACTCCTTTTGGAGAACAGGAAACATGTCCATTACAAAAGCCTTGGGACGTTGCTAAAACTTATTTAGGACTCAACATTAATTTGACATGCTATTCATGAGACTCAAACTTGATTTAAACTTAATGCCTTGCCTGTTTACATTTCAAAACATGCATTTTCAAGATAGTGTGCAATTAGTTTTTACATTTTTTTTTTTAAGAAAAGGTATTTTTTGTGTGTGGTGCACGTAATTCCTAAACCTAGCGACCCACCAGTATGCTAATGCAGAGTGCAGAGACCATCTCATAAAAGACTCGAGTTCACTTGCTTGATTTTTGTCGTAGCAACTTGGGACTTGCTCAAAACTTGAAGGTTAAGATTGAAGACTTAATCGTGACTATTACTCCCACTTCAGCAGTGGCTTATACATTGGAGAGAACAAGCAACCCCTACAAATACCGGCATGGCACAACAAAGGAGGGCAACATCTTTGGGTCCAGAGTCAGCAGTTCATTTGTACCTCAAATAGAAGGGATACTCGTTTCAGGACAAGTATGTCCAAATTCTGGATAGATTGTTTGAGGGAGGTGCGAAATAAGTCACCTGTCAAAAAGGGAAGGCTCTCTTTAAACAGAGGAGGTTCGAAATATAACCGATCCCTTCTTAAAAGCACATCCTGACATCTCTCCCCTAAAGATTGTCTCACTGTGTGTATATTGGTTACTAACAAGCCACCAGGCCCATTTTTACGCAAAAGGTAACCCACCAAGCACACCTGACTGCAACAACAATGGGACACACCCACCAGAGACCTAAACAGGGCATTGCCACTAAGATGTAAAAATGGACAGGCTTTTTGGATGAAAAAATTAAACATATTCAACAATCAAGAAGAGTCCAGTTACCTGGATTTAAAATGACATCCTTTATTATTCTTGCTGTAACTTACCTGAAACAGATCCCCGTTCACTGTGGCTTGCTCCTCCCCAAAAGAGTCTAACATCATGACACAAACAAAACAATTGATATTAGATGCAGTTTTTAGAGTGTATTCAATGTCACTTGGTTGCTGCACTGTCGCCGTCCTGTCCTGTTACTGAGAAGTCATGCAAAAATGCTGCAGCACCTGTTTGGGCTGTTGATGATGTCTGGCCTGTTGAAGGACGCGACTTCCGGTTTGACGAGTTAACGATAAAACACTTCTCTTACTTATATAGATGAAATTCTGTAGCTGGTCTACGATAATAAAGTAACGAGACGAACTGTCTATGCTTTATCCCCTGGAAAAAATTGCAATTACACGGGTGGGCATTGATTTAGCCAACACGGATGCTATTACGCTAACCGGCGTATATACATTATTATATTAATGATCATAAATGGCTACATTACCACCCGTGGTGTGTCAACGTTATATTAGTAAACATGATTGGCACTATTGTTTGGTAAATATGGTAGCTATACACAGAGCTAACGTTAGCTCGGTTAGCCAGTAGGGTTATGTTCGCTTTCATTAACTCGTAGCTGTTAGCTCAGCTATCGGAAACTTGCCGTAGTCGTTCGTCGATAGCTCCGGGGGCTCTTCCAGCATCCCATACCCTTCGTCGGCGTCATTTTCTATACCAGCTATCTCGCTCTCCTGCTGGGCTAGAAACGCGGCGGCCGGGTCCTCTTCTGTCGGGTGTGCTCCGTTGTCAGCCATCTTTCACAAAAGTGTTGACAAGTTTAACTAAGCTGAGTGTGTGTTATCGGGGCAAACAAACCTTTGTTTAATCACCAACGGCCCAGCAACCGAACAAATGAAAACTATTTCACTTGTAAGGGCACAGATAGCGCTAAAGAACGGCAGTGGGGGAAAAAAACAACAACCGTCTAATCGGGCTTTGTGAAAACAATCTGCGACTGAAAGACCTCACTGATGATTCATGATTTCTCCATTTGATTCAATCATCGATAATGGAAGCGGCCAGCCAGTCCCCAGCCACAGGCGACCAGAGCTTCTTGTTGTGTGGCTCCATCTCCTGGCTACCACGTGTGTTGCTCTCGACTGCTTTGATTCGAGTTTTGCGTTGTACTTGACGTTGCTTATGCAGTCCAGCAGGGGTCACCAACCTTTTTGAAACTGAGCTACTTGGGTACTCATTTATACGAAGGGCTACCACGTTGATAGACACTTCTAAAATAAACAAACAAAAATTTGCTCAAATTACCTTTATTTATATGTTATTTTTAATAGCATATAATGATATTCATCCATGTGAAGACTGATAATTATAAAGAATGATTTTAACAATGTAGGAAGCTTTATTTATATACATTTCTTCAACTATTTAGATTTTCAAATGAACACTTCTACATTTCTAGGAAATCAAAATGTCACAATGTGAACTACCTTTAGAACAGGCCCGTGTGCCACCTTGCAGTCCTGGGGGGGCTACATGGCCATCGTCATGTTAGTGACCTCTGCAGTACACTGCTCTTTGCCCAAAAATTACACAGATGCCTTGATATATTAGTTTAATTAGTCCGGTGACCACACTCGTATCTAAAAATATAAAATGTATGACATTTTTTCACGAAAATATCTGACTTGATTCTCATAAAATCAAAATCTTAATATAGAACAGTAATTCTTAAAATGTGGTACAAGACCATACCCTTTTGACAGTCTTGGTAAAACAAACAAACAAACAAACAAAAACATATGTTTTTTTAAATCGAGGCCTATTTCTTTCATAGTTCACTAACTGGACATTATTATAATCACAGATTAACATAAAATATACACTGTATATAGTGAGGTTTCTGTGGAAAATATTCCTATATGGTAATTGCATTGCATTATGTAGGGATGTTATGTAAAACTGTCACTGTAGATCCATCCATCCATCAATTCTCACCACTGCTTATCCTGGATAGGGTCACAGGGCACTGGAGCCTATCCCAGCTGACTTCAGGCAAATGGTGGAGTACACCCTGAACTGGTTGCCAGTCAGTTGCAGGGCACATATAGACACAGACAACCATTTGCACTCATATTCACACTGTCACTGAGTGGGAACTGAGCCCATGCTGCCTGCACCAAAGTCAGGTGAGTGTACCACTACACCATCAGTGACCCCCTGTCACTATCCAGACTTTGTTTTCTTCAGTTTTGGCACTAATGGTATGGATTCTCCCTCTAGTGGTATGTGGAATGATCACTGCCCAAGTACAGTTCGGTTGTATTTAACTTTTAAGTACAATACATTTGCATTCAATCTTCAAGAACTCTTTGTAAACTTTTATTTAGGTGATTTTTTTTATGTGCAATATATTTTGATTAAATAAATATATAAGTAAGGCGGCACGGTGGCCTACTGGTTAGAGCGTCAGCCTCACAGTTCTGAGGACCCGGGTTCAATCCCCGGCCCCGCCTGTGTGGAGTTTGCATGTTCTCCCCGTGCCTGCGTGGGTTTTCTCCGGGTACTCCGGTTTCCTCCCACATCCCAAAAACATGCATGAATTGGAGACTCTAAATTGCCCGTAGGCATGACTGTGAGTGCGAATGGTTGTTTGTTCCTATGTGCCCTGCGATTGGCTGGCAACCAGTTCAGGGTGTACCCCGCCTCCTGCCCGATGACAGCTGGGATAGGCTCCAGCACGCCCGCGACCCTAGTGAGGAGAAGCGGCTCAGAAAATGGATGGATGGATGGAAATATATAAGTAATCCCCCCCCCCCCCATATTCAAGTGCAATGTGAAAGTTCAACCTGTGCATAATTTTACATTGGCTTACAATAACATTAAATATACTTTTTAGCGATTAAACTTCTGTCTCGTTTGTGATGAACACTACTGTACTTTAATGTTGGTAATGGTGGTGGTACTTGGTGTAAAACGTTCGAGAACCACTGATCTAGAAAATATGTGACCCTTTATCTCAAAATTATGCAACTTCATTCTCATAAAATTACAGATTCAGTCTGGCAGAGTACTATTTTTTTCCTTTCAGTTTTTTTCTTTTGTTGGACTTTTTTTACGTGCAAAAGTGCCCAGTATAATGATTTTTTTTGTTTGTTTTATCATGCCAACATTCTAATTGGGGGTTCATCACTAAATTTCAGATCCTAGATCCGCCCCCAACTCAAAGATCTGTAATGATGTGCACCAATATTGTTCATGCAATTGAACAGTTCATTCTTCTTCTTAATCACATTACACTTTATGGTAGGTTGATCTTCCCCGTGATGTGGATTAACCACGGGCTACCCATGAAAATTGGACAAGACCGACCTCTTCCTGGTGTCCCACCCGGAGCGCGAGACTCGGCAGCGGGCCATGTGACCTCTGACGTCTGGGGGCAGTAAAAAGACGTCTCGGCAGCCAACGGGACTTCCACGGCGGCTTCCTCCTCGCGTATCCGCCAAGAGGAAGTCCGACACTCGGACAGCTTTTCACGGTGCTACCCAGTCGTCTGCTGCTGGTAAACACAAAAAAGGATTCGAGGTAAGGCAATGAAGTTAAACTAGGAATTCCTTTTTTTTCCTCGACTGTCGTGTAACTTTAAAACAACTTTTGTTCTCAGTCGTGTAGTTGTGGTTACGGGGTTCTCATGTACACGGGCTAACTTTTACGAGCGACTGCTTACTTTTAGTAACGACAAGTTTGTTATAATCGTGTGTCGGAGCGCTTTTTTACTTGATTAAATTCTAACTAGAGGCTCTCGAGAAAAGTTGAACGCGCTGCCTTCAATGACCACTTTTTGGCGAATATTCACTTGGAAATGAACTACAGTAGTTACGAGTAAACCGTAAGCTGTTGTATTTACTGTCGTAGTAAATGTAAAATTTTGTGCAGTTGCGGTTAGTAAAGGCTTACTTAGTATGGGTTATGATAATTAGCAAATACAAAAGAACAGACAACGTTATGGATAGTGGTTATCAGAGTGGTATTGTACTACATTTTAAAAGAATAAAATTAAAAAGTATATTTTCGAGATAAAAAGTTGTATATTTTTTAGGTTTAGGTCAGAATTTTATGAGAATAAATAAAAACAACAACGAAAAAGACATTTTTGATATTAAAAGTCAGACTGTTATGCTAATAGTCATATTGTCACGGTTAATATCTTAATATTATTTGAATAATTGTCTATTTTCAAGATTAAAGATGTAATTTTGCTAGAGTGCATTTTTTTATTTTTGCGAAAAAAGTTCATTTATGTCGTATTAAAGTCGTAATAATACGAGAATACAGGTGCATATTTTCAAGATTAAAATCGTATTCAATAATAAAGTTGTATATTTTTTTAGATTAAAGTCGCAATAATACGAGAGTAAAGTCATATCTTTGTATATTTTTGAGATTTAAGTAGTAATACGTAAAAGAACAATAGAATGTTATTTTTTGAGAAAAAAATATCAAGATAAAATGTCCTTTATTTTTGGGATAAAATAGTCATAAATAACGAGAATAAACTTGTAAGTTTTTGAGAAAAAAAGTGATGTACTTTCAACAACTTTCTTGTAATATTACAAGAATCAAGTTCTTAGTGAAGGAAGAATATAAGTGGCCCTAATACAATGTAATATAATCTACTACTACTTTGTCACAAGTCTGTGTGTTGGAAAACTGTTTCTGTTTGATCAAGTATGTACTTACTAGTGTATCACAAGAAAGCGTCATGTGTTGCCTTCAATGACTGTACATTATAGCGTGTATTCACTTGGAAGTAAACTACCAGTAAACCATAAGATGTCGTGAATTGCTCTTGCAGTAAACATAAACTTTGGGTAGTTGAGGTTAGTAACATCTTATTTAAACTCACGTATTCAGACTATATAGCTTGGCTGATTATGATTAGCAAACATCTAAAACAGACCAGGTTATGGATACCAGGACTACACAGAGTGGTATCTTACTAAAACATGAAATTCTGAAACTTAATTCTATTTGAATGGTAAAATAAAAATTGCATTACTATTTTTTTTATTTTTATTTTTTATCTTCTTTGTCCAAGCTGCCTCATCGGACTAGTAACTAACCCAAATATTCATTCTGTAGATGATGTGGTTTGAGCCAAAGACTTAAACTACTTGAAGGCAAGTTGCGGCCACTAGTGTAAGAGTAATATCGGACATTATATTAAGACGTTATGTAATAAGAGATTATGTTGGAAGCCACTGCCCTAAAATGTTGCAAGTGACTGTCAGCTGGCAACTGCCTGTCACAAAGTGAGAGTTGTTGAGAAAATCGGATTACATGTTTGCAAACCTTTCGTGACAGCAGCCCTAAACTATAAGTTTATTTTTGTGATTTATAAATTGCAGAAAATTATTCTTTAAATTTATATCATTATTCTAAAATGTGTACCCCGCAGATGCGCTGTCTATGAAAATAGATCCCTGATTGTCCATAGGTGTGAATCTGAGTGGAATGGTTGTTAGCCTATACTGTATGTGCCCTGCAATTGGCTGGCGACCACTCCAGGGTGTACAATGACAACTGGGCTAGGCTCCAGCTGACCTGTGACCCTAGTGAGCATAAGCAGAATAGAAAATGGATGGATTAATACTTGTTTTGCTATGCGCTGTAAAGTTAAGCTTTACAAATGCCATGTCTACTTTTTTAGCGGTGTGTGCGTGCACGTGTGTGTATGTATGTGTGTATGTATTGTATCAGACATAGTAAAGACAATTACAGCCACCTAGAGGTACCACCTGTTGTTTTTTTTCTTGAGGGGAAAAAATGTGGTGGTTTTATTTAATCAAGTGTCTTTTATAGGGCCTAGGCCACCATTTAAGGAATTAATATATTAGAATTAGCCCTCAGAGTGATGCTGTTGTACCCAATTTTTGTGTTTGTTAACTGCAGCACTAGGCAAAAAGAGTTCTGTTCAATATTTATATTCATTCTTCAGATTTAGTTTATGATTCCTCTCCAAGTGAGTCCATCTGTTGTTTTAAAGGTTTGATGTCATGTCATAATTGCTGGTTTGGTTGCGCTGTGCCTTATGTCGTCCAGAAGGAATGTTACGTCTTCTTGCCCTCTCTTCTCTTGTGGGCCTTTGGCTGCCCCACAAGCATATAAAGACCTTTTTTTTTGGGGGGGGGGGGGGGGGGGGGGGACACTTAGTTCAATTTAACAGTCATTTGTTAGAATACAGGGGCAGTTGACGTCGTCCTATCCCCCCACGCGCCTCCTCCCTCCTCCCTGTGACTCATGTGGGTGTTGGGCTGAAATAGTTTGGTGTAGTTTTACATTCCTTATATAGCCTCCAAGGAGTGAGTTGCAGCTACAAAGTTTAGGGGGGTAGGCTTTCCCAGCAAGAGTGAGGCTCTGCTTGCTTGACCGAGCTAAGTAATTCTCTAGCTTTCTCCCAGGTTTGGGCTACGGGCCGGCCCTTGAGGACAAGGTAGGTCTTGTAGTACTGTTTGGGTGAGGTAACGCAATGAAGAGCAGGTACAGAGGTTAGGTTAGTTGCACAGCTGTAACCCCACGGCAAGTGACGTAGCTCTTCGTCTCAAGTTGAGCTTTGAAACTTGTGTTAGTTATTTAGTAGCATGTCAGCCAATGTCGGGGACTAGATTTAACACAGCTGTCCTCATCTAATAACAGCGAGACAGATTATGTGAACCATTTCAAAATGTCAAAAGGAGTTTTCATTTTGCACGAGGGCCAGTGTTTCATGATTACATGGATCATTACAGGGGTTATCTTTCAATGAAATCTGTTGTCTGTACTCCATGTTATGTTGAAATTGGAGCTTATTGTTAAATGTCACCGCTGTTATTGTTATGCAGTAGATTCATGCTGACAGTGTGCCTGGTGTATTACACTCATATGATATTACACTCAAAATATGAATGTTCACGTCAGATCCTGGCAAAGGGGAAAACCAGCTAAATGTCTGTTTGTGTAAATGCCTATTCTATCCATCCATCCATTTTCTTTACCGCTTATACTCACTTGGGTCGCGGGCTGTTGGAGCCTATCCCAGCTATCTTCGGGCGGAAGGTGGGGTACACCCCGAACCGGTCGCCAGCCAATCGCAGGGCACACAGAAACAAACAACCATTCTCACTCACATTCACACATACGTGCAATTTAGAGTCTTCAATCAACCTACCACGCATGTTTTTGGGATGTGGGAGGAAACCGGAGTGTCCAGAGAAAACCCACCTAGGCACGGGGAGAACTTGCAAACTCCACGCAGGCGGGGCCGGGATTTGAACCCCACTCCCCAGAACTGTGAGGCGGATGTGTTAACCAGTCGCCCACCGTGCCTATTCTAATGTTGTATTATTTATGCTATGTAAACAGCTGAAGCCATATTGGTGAATTCTTCCATAGGATGCATTAAACACATTTCTGTTAAAAACATATTATGTCCCCCAACATGTAAATTAAAACTAGGCGTGGCCATAATAATTGATTGGCAAGAATTCTGACAGTTGTGTGATTAATCGTGACTTGAAGCATTTTAGGCTATATGGAATGCACTACTTGGCTGCAACAGAGGTGCTGTCGATTCAGTCTCAACTAGAGACTAAAGAGAACAACATGATGTCAACTGTCGGAAGTTGAGCTACATTCATGCTATGAAAACATCTCTTTGTGGCATTCACCTGTTCAATACAACACTGATATGAAAACAGGAGATCAGAAAATTAAAAAGCCTTCCTTTTAAAAATAATATATAAAAATAACAATCCATTTACTGATTTTTGCTTTTTCCCATAGTTTGATCAAGGAAACTGAGAAGTACCCATCCTTAATTTGAACATGTGGACTGAAAGAAAACATACACAACTTTAGGTCACATAGCCTTGCAGGCCTATCTCAGGACGTAATACTGTTTGCCTTTTTGTCTTTTCCAAAGGCTATGAACGTGTACTCTGTAACCCTCAGTGGCCCAGCGCCATGGGGCTTCAGGCTGCAGGGTGGCAAAGACTTCAGCATGCCCCTCACCGTGTCAAGGGTAAGACTCATTTTATTTTTTTGTATATACCGTACCTGCATTTGTTACCAGCGGGATGCTAACAGAATTCAGAGTTCAGAGAATTTGGTCTTGTACTGGTATATCCTTCGGTGTTTTAACATTGAAAAATGACTTCTACAGTAATTGGCTAAACTGCAGGGGTGTCAAACTCATTTTTATCGCTGGCCACTTTGCAGTTAGGTTTTCCCTTAGAAGGACGTTATGACTGTGACACCAAATACTGTAAATGTTTAATTGCCTCATCATATTATTAAATATACACAACAAATTGATGGATAACTAGTTTTAAAATAAAAGGGTAAGGATAATAGTTTGCTCAACTATTAGTCAAGAAATTTTGATACAGATATGATACAGTATTTTACAGAATAATGGAAGTTGACACACATGATTTGCTTTTGAGGACCACATAAAATTATGTGGTGGGCCGGATCTGGCTCTCAGACCTTGAGTTTGACACGTGTGCTCAAGTCCTATGCCACTACTATCCACTAGAAGCATGGGTCAAGGGAGAATTTTGGTGTACATCTGGATCAAGGTGCATTTACTTTCACAATTTCACGTCTCTATGGCATCAGTAGCCCCTTTTACACTGCAGGTAAAAGCCGTGTCGCTCTTTGGGCCACTGCACACGGAGTCTGCTGACTGTCTGCAAATAGTTTTGCTGTGGTTAACCATGAAAACCAGTTGCAGAACCATGCACAGTGCGACAGTTGAATGACGTTTGGTCAATTCGCTCTGTGTCTGGCATGCCTTACATAGGAACAGCAGGGCCATGAAATGGAGGCTACATGATTGACCCAGAAATTGTCATCAGAGTAGGGACAATGTTCAATCCCACTCTTCTGTTCAATGTTGTATTGTTTTATTTTATATGCCACATCAAACACTGGCGCTGACATTGTCATACAAACAAACAAACAAACATGTTATTATTTTTCCCATTTTTCTTTTTTTTTTGCCCATGTTTGATTTCAGGCTGAAAGTAGAGCTGTCACTATCAAATAATTTTAGAATTGATTATCCTATCAATTATTCCATCGAATAGTCCAATAAAATTTTATTTTGCATTAAAATGAATTGTAAAATATATATTTTTTTTCGATAATGTTTTTTTTTTAACCAATTACTGTTATTTGGTATCGTTTACTGCAAAATAACACTTCAGTTTGCTAAAGTTGATGTAAACGAACACTATGCTCACTTAAGGTGGGCCAATCCCCACATGCTGCCAGATCTTGTCTGATCTCTGAAGCTAAGCAGGCTCATTCCTGGTTAGTACTTGGAAGGGAGACTGTTTAGGAGTACCAGGTGCTGGGATTAACGGTAGGCCAATCACCTACAACTACTAAAAAATTACAGAAACCGCAATTGGGGTACCTCATGTCATTGAGAGCTCTAACTAACTATACTCACTAAAAAGTAAATATATTCATGTACCAAACATTTATTTATGCACCTGGAGCATTAATCATTATTGTAGGCTATACAATAATAATATAGGCTATATTATTCTTGGTTATATGAGGATACGAGCACAGGAGAAGCCTGGTCATATTGCTTTTGTTTCCCTAAAAAGTACACGACTGGTTTTCAAGCAGTTAAATGTCTGGCAACAGTTAACTTTTGACGCCCTTGGTGTTGTATTCAAAAGTGACCAATATTGAGTGATTGAAGTGTATTTCAAACATGCACTACAAAACAAGAAAATAACATCAATCCACACAAGAGATTTCTTAATTTTTTGTTGCCTTTAAATACTATGCTCGTGCTAGTGGTTTTAAGTTTTACCGCGACTGTAAACTGTTCTGTGAAGTCATGACAGTTACAACTGTGAGTGGGTGAATGTGCAACAGGCACCCACACACACAAACCATCAGCATCACTGCAAAGGGAATAACATATCTAAAATACACTGCAGTTTCTAACTGTCGCGATGGTGGGGTATATTACATTAGCTAAGTTAACGAAAACGTTACCTTGTGCCGTTGGTGGAGATGATGTCGAGCTGGATTTTGCATGTGGGTGTTTTCTGTGTAAATGTTAAATCCTCGTTGACGTGCTGCTTTTGTACATTAGCAACACTTCACAGTAGATGCATGTGACTTTATTTTCGTCTTTTTTTATTTAGTTATTTAGTTTTTTTTTTCTACTTAAAATGATCCAAAAGCTTCGACAATTGACATCCTCTGTCTTTGGCTATGTTTTGTGTGTGGCTTTCTCCTCACTGGCCGTCATCACTGCACCAACTTTTTTTCTGCGACAACTGGGTACGTGCGTCTGTTGAGAAAAGTTTGTGTGGAAACATCGACGGTGCTGGAAGCATGGTGCCGGTGGAGCGTCGAGGCAGAGATCCAATTTATTCACATTTTTTTTTCCAGTTCTAGCTTGGAAGCCTGACTATTGATGATAATTTTTAGTGGCCCACAGGGACATGCTGTCATCGGTTTGCAACCTCTTCTTGAATGACTGGCTTGCAAATACCCTATAACCTACTATTGAGAAGCACAGCAGCCACTTTCCTGGCCTTATAAGTGCACAATAACTTGCCTGCACTCCCAATTTACTAGTGGTTGCCATAAAGCGCACACACACACACACACACACACACGCACACACACACACACACACACACAAACACACACACACACACACACACACACACACAATGCAGTACTGCATGAGTCACACTGTTTTGTAAGGGGGATGCCATTGAGGTGTAACATCATCAGTCTTGTCAGTACATGTCTCCTATCTGCTCTGCTCACTGGCTGGCATCGCTAACAGAAACGCGATGTTCCCTTGGACTCATGACAAGATAGATACCCTTCTCCCTAACACACCAAACAAATGAAAAAGTAATAATTTGATTATTTTTCCTCATCCAAAGAAGGATTTGGGGCCTTAAAGAAATTTCAGTCCAGACAGGCGAGACCTATCTACCTGCAGGCTTGTTGATGTTCTAAAAAGAGTGAGTAGTCAGTGGTGTTATCTCTTTGTTAGCTCCAGTAGTTTTCCAGGCCCTATGGCTCAGGAGTTATAAAGTTGTGACACGGTTTCTCTCATTGCCTCTCTGGCACTGTTTGCTCTCCTCGCTGTCATTAAAAAGGGCAGTGTGAATCAGGCAGTGCCTGAGGACGCTAACGGCCTTACCAAGTCTTATTCTGGCACCGAGTCCAGGCTGGATGAATTCAGTGGGTGGTCTCTCCGTCCTCACATCGAGAGGACCCAGATGAGGTGGCTGGGGCATCTGATTCGGATGCCTCCCGGACGCCTCCCTGGTGAGGTGTTCCGGGCACGTCCCACCGGGAGGAGACCCCGGGGAAGACCCAGGACACGCTGGAGAGACTACATCCTTCGGCTGGCCTGGGAACGCCTCGGGATCCCCCCAGAAGAGATGGATGAAGTGGCTGGGGAGAGGGAAGTCTGGGCGTCCCTGCTAAAGCTACTGCCCCCGCGACCCGACCTCGGATAAGCGGTAGAAAATGGATGGATGGATGGTCTCTCCGTCTCTGCTGGCTGGTTGCTGATGAGATAAGTATCCGTCAGGCACGGAGTTAAAAGAGATAATACAATGAAGAACATGCAGACTGACTGGACCAAAGGCTCTGCAAAATGCTGAAAATGAATGAACGTGACAGCTCCTGACAGATCAATGGGTTGAAGTGTTTTTGTTGTTGCAGTAAAGGTGAGATGTCAATTTGTGACTGCTCAATCAACTCTTATGATTACTTTACTCATGTATAAATTATTGTAGTGTCACCTCAAAATAAATAGTCTAAATGAGGATTATGATGGGCCCTTGTTTTGATTTGTATAGATTAGGACTATGCCATGTTACTTTATGCATTTGAAAGCTGTAGTAAACCTGTAGGTTTCCACGCTCTTTGTGCACCCCCTTGCTTTCCTTCCCCTCTTGTTTGTGAGCCTGGGAAGCTATGCTTTCTCAGCATACCCCACATTTTTCTTGCATCCACCCTGTCGCTGCCAATAGACAATCTCTGCCTCCGTGTCCAATGTCTTCCACACTCTATTTTGTCAACTATATTCCAATGAATATTCTGAACAATAACAGTTAATATTTCTCTCATTTTTACTAGTGTCTGACTGATTGATTAAAATGATATACTATATTTCATTATTGAAACAACAAACATTAATTGATGTATAATTAAACTTTGTAGATAACCAACACATTTAAAACAATAAATAATAAAAGACTCACAATAATTTAAAAAACTACTAATCTACAAATGAAAAATTCACCCAGATCATTTTAGGGCATTTATTGAAGTAATAACACTTCTTTAGTCCATCTTAATTAATAAATTCTTGTAACTATCATTTACAATTGGATTAAAAATCTGGATTGGTAAACCATACATATTAGCTCTGAATCACGCAATAAGAGAAGAATATGGTACACATGAGTCTTTAGTCATTAGTTCCACTGTACTTTAACAGCTTGGGACCAAGCTGAATCCTCACCTTAAACAGTAAAAACCATCACAGTGTGCTTGTACTTTTCACTCTACCACTAAAAGAAAAACAGAGGAGAGAGGAAAAGCCACTTAAACCTTCCTCTCCCTTTTTTAAATGTTCTTTTAGACCCCAGTAGTCTTGTCACTAGCATGAACTCCACTTGTTTTCTTTCCAGCACTTTCTCTTGTGTTTTGACACATTTGAATTTCAATGGAATTATAGAAAGTTTCCAGTGAAAATTTAGATTTATTCTGGTTTATAGTTTGCACCCGTCAATGAAAATAATTCTGAACTCCTCAAATTAGTAATGTCGATTTCTTGTAACTGACCAAACCCAAAGTAACTGGTAGGGTAACTATGATGTCATAATTCATTTGATCATTTATAATACCGTTTATCCTGTTTAGGGTCGCGAGGTAACCGTAGTCTATCAGAACTGGATTATGGCAAGAGGCGGGGCACACCCTGGACTCACTATGATGTCATTTAAATGTTATTTCGGCCCATTTAAGAGTTGTCTCCGAGAGATGTTCCACCAATCCTGCACCACATGCTGGATGGATGGATAATTATGACTTAAAAATGTGGTGCTGTAACCAACTAGGCCAAAACAATTTAAATGAGGAAAGCACTTATTTGAAGACAGATAAAGTGAAAAACATATTAGGTGCAGGTCATGTTTGTGTTTGGCCGTCATTTGTTATTGGCAGGCTTTTAGATAGTTCACGGGGATGACATAAATTGTTACAAATTGGACGAAGACTTTATTCTGGGGTAGGCTGAATTATTCACAACTGGCAAAAAGTGAAGCTACCATTATCTGGATCTGGACTAAAACGTAATGGGTTCTTGCATAATTGGGCGTGATAATGTTGAAACAAATTAACAAAAATATTCAAGATTTGGGACATAAATAACTTTTTGTGGTACTGCTTATTCAGTTGGCAATGTGTAGTTAGTAGACTTTACACCGATTTTATCTGCCTTATCGGTATCGGCCGATAATTAGCATTTTATGCTGATCGGCTTTAATGTCATAATTCGCCGATCCGATCAATGACGTCATTGATTGACTCCGCAAAAGACATTTACTCTGCGTCGCCATCGTGCACAGTATATTTGAATTCAAAAGCTAGTTTATTTTTTGGCCTTGGCGCGTGTCTTTTGGCGTAGTCCTGTATATATCTGACGGCCGCTAAAGTTATTTAAAAAAAAAAAACCTAAAAAAACATGTCGGCGGTGTGGAACAGACAACACGTCTGAGACAGACAACACGTAATGCCCGGATCACACTATAAGACAAATTTGCGCTTTCAAGATTGCACCATGTCAGACGACTGCAATAAAATTTTGTATTCTGATACCACCGCATCCCGTTTTTTACAATCATTGGGCTTTATCTTGTCAACTCAAATGCGACCGGATACACTCGTTACCGTGGAGACGACAAGAAGAGTGGATCACGGCGACTATATTATGAGGACAAAATGGGGAAAAACGTGTGTTAGTGGTCACCGGTGCTCCGGACAGGAGAGGACGTTCGTTGAAAGCTTGCTTGAGGTATGTTCACGTACTTTTAATACGATACGGCTCGCAAGCAGGCAACAAAAACGTTATGTAGCCTAGCAAGCAAGTGGTAGCACGAATGGTTGTACATAAACATGCCGCCGTTCTGTCGAATCATGCTCTAAAGTTTTGGTGAGGGTGAAGTCATTTAATTAAAAATAAAGTAATTTAATTACAGTAAGTTAGCACCCATTATTTCTGTCATGTAATGTTGGTTTGACCTGACTGATTAGAATACACGATCTGACTAGAGCAGTGATTTCCAACCTTTATGGAGCCAAGGAACATATTTTACAATTGAAAAATCTCACGACACACCAACAAACAAAAATGTCACAAAAAGTGGATACATTAATTACTGTATTTACTTCCTGCCATCTAATAGAAGACCATTCATTTGTTCTGTCTGTCACTATGCCTCACTGGCATAAATAGAAGAACAAAGATACATTATTTATTGTAAATATAATTTTTTTGAGCAATTAAGTAGACAAGTATATAGAGTAAATGAACAGGCCATTTAAATAGACACATTCCTCCATCTTATCTTATCGGTTATCGTTGTTTTAAACTCGCTGATCGGTCCCAAAAATCCTGATCGTGTAAAGTCTGGTAGTTAGGTGACCTCAGGTTTCGTGAAACAACTTTGCAAGGCATCTGGATTCACAAGAATTCAGGCATGTAATGTCAATGTATCTTGCTAAACGTCATTACTATTGTGGCCACTGATGGACGTGATAATTTTCCACACCGTTCCTATATATCTTTTTCCAGATGGATTTGTGGAGTAAACTCTTTTGCAATAAACCAGCTGATGTCTGGTCTATGTACGAACTCTTGACCATAATCTGATTAGTTTCTGGAACTCCTCACAAATAACATGTCTAGTTACCTCTCAGTCTCATTTGACTTTGAGAAAATGTACATGTGGTAAAGTAACATGATATCACTCCTTACATACAGTATATTCTCCACTATGTTTTTAACCAGAAAAAAATCCAATTACAGAGCATGATATGAAATTGCAGTGCGTTTCAAAGTTTAGTCACAGTTGGGGGTAGCTTGTCAGGAGTTTATGCCCTAGATCTCGAGCCCATGCAAGTGCATAAACGTTATGAGAAAATTATGTGTGTCCTCCTGCGTGCCATCTGTTTTTTATCAGTGAACACATGTCCCGTCATCGGAAATCAAATGTTGGGAGGAAATTACAGATGATGTCATGTCAATAAACTAGTAAGGAGACGTATAATGTCTCATTACCACAGCTGGATGTGTCTAGATCCTCTCTTTTTGCATCTGCATCTGACTTGTCAACCATCTCTTTTTGGATCTCTGCCCTTGAAGGCTCTCTCATACATTTGAAGAAAAGCAGCCTTGTTAGAGGACCGGAATGAATATTTCAGTACCTACTGATAGATTGCCCACGGGGGCATGCCTCCTGTGGCGGTTTGACTGCAAATTTCTTGTGTTGTGAACAGTGTAGCAGTTTTTCAGGTGGGCTAATGCAAGGTCTTTCGACTGCACAATGCAACCATGTACTTAAGGTTTGGTTTCTCGTTTCTCAGAGGACTATTTATGGATTTGTATCAGCTGTGCCGTGTGAGTGATGTCAGGACAGACAGTCTCTCGACCCCCAAATAGCTGTGGAAATAATAAAAGTGAGCCGGTGCTGAGTTACTGGGCCAATATACCTACAGCTGCAAATAAAGTGTAAAAAACAAGCCAGGGATAGTGTGCAGGATCAGTCAACAGAAGCACTTGAAAAGTGTATTGAAGACCTTACACGTAGAAAGGCTCCTGAGGCTTTGAAATTTTATCGCCTTGCAAAACACCTCTACCGCTGTACTCCTGTAAATTGATTAGAAAAAGGCTTCACTTTCAATAATACCTTGTCCTTTATGTGAAGAGAGCAGCTATTTAATAGTTACTGTAGTTACTGTAATAGTTTGTTACATGCACCCCCCAAATTATAACATGGTGACTCTGCCATGCATGCATCACGCTTGCATTATTTCAGCTCTTTGCTTCTCGTTATCCACTGTACAAGTGCAAGTTACACTGAGAGAACATGTTTTCCACTTTCCTTCACCATATTTACAAACTGCTGCGAGATATAGTGTTTCTGTCCACCCCCCTACCAACCAAAGCCCTGAGCACAGCAACTTTAGGCGCTGCCTTCTCAAGTGAGAGAACAGCTACATTCTGAACCTGAGCCAGGAGCACAGGTGTCTGTGTCCAGCACTGGCTCAACCATACATGCAAACAACCTTTGCAGCTCTTTAACATCAATATTTATTTAGTTCACTAATTGACTGTACTCTCATCCATTAACTAAGTTTTTGTAGTTAATTAAATTAATTGTATTGTAAATTATTTACGTTTTATGTTAATATTATGAATATCAACCTTTATGTATATTATATAAATTGTGCACAATATTATAATGATAAAATATAAAAAAAATAATATTATAAATATCAATCTTTTGAGATGATCAATTATTCAGTCACATTGATTCATGTAAGTATTTCAGTAATCCACTTAAGACTCCATTACTTAATTGGGCAGTTAATTTAGACAGAGCATATTACCATGCGACACAACATTAGGTAAGACTGTCTCATGCTAATGAGATCCAATGGAGATACTCTATCACAAATTGCGCTTTTACATGTATAGTACGGTCCAGTTTTAGACTACTGCAACCACAATAACAAAGCTATAGCTGTCAATCAAAACAGAGCAATATCTTTAAAAGACAGAAAAACAATAGAAAAAGTATTCGCTCCCATTAGACTGTGCAGGTGGTGCTAGAACATTGCATGTTCTAATGCATGGGCTGTTAAGGAAAAATGCAATAATGTGGTTTTGATGTAGCGAGTTTTTATGGGTTTGAAAGCAGGTTTGCATCAGTAACAGTCCCAGCCAGGGCTTACAGAATATGTTGTAGGATGTTGCTAATGATTTAATTTAGGTAAAATTGCTTTTACGAGGTATTGTGGCAGTAAAAGAGAGGCCAGACTGTGTCTCTCAGCATGAAACCTCAGTGGTTTACCAGAGTGTGCCTCCTTTTAGTATACAGTACAAGTGTCAAAGTCATCATTATTTTCTGCCATAGAAGACTCATAAAAGTGTTTTTCTTAAGTTGACAAGCTGTTTCTTTTTTAGTCTAGCTCTTTGCTTCCAGAGAGGGCCAATCAAAGGCAATTAAAGTGATGTTCTAATTTGACTGTAAAAGCAGAATTGCCTCAGAGGAATGCATTTCTTCTTATTTTTAGCATTAACATGCTTTGAGTCAAGGCGGGCTGTTTTTGTGGGGTGCACTGTGGAGCTGTCTGTCATCAGTTTACTTGCTCGCACAAGTGTTTATGTTTAATGTGCAAAATCAAAGCACCGAGCATGATAGCTTAGCTGAACATGACAGAACACTATTGATTGAACTGCTGAGTCCTCTAAGCTTCTGATGAGCCAACATTTGCAGGGATGCATGACACCAGAGAGTAATCCTAATGGGGTTTTGCCTGGAATCCTGGTGCAGTCTCTCTTATCTGATGCCACTTTGTACGTCACGTATCAGAGCATTTGACACACGTATCGTGTTTCATTAAGCCGCATGGCCAAGCTGACAGGGGTCTTGCTAAACCCGATTTGGCATCTCCCCACTTTGTATTAGAGGTTTTAGTGGAGATGGCAGGTAGGGCAGTTCAACCTAAATTACAGACTGTCTTTTCTTCCTGTTTGTAACAAGACCTCTTAGTGTTGACAAGAATGTTTGCCCCGAGAGGATGATGTCACCGTTTTGTCAGTGAAAATGGTCAGATTTACCTGTCTGCATGGAAATAACTACATGCCCCTTCCAGTAAATTATGTGATTGTGTGAGCCATGTGGCGACTGTCTGAGGCTTTCATGGGCTGCTTTCATCATCTGTAGTCACATCTGCAGTGGATCATGTGATGACTGATGACATCATGATGGCCTTTTCCCTCATCGTGCTGAGTGAAATATCTCTCCTGGTTTGTCTGACTGTACACACACCCTCATTTGCTTATTAGGTGTTATTCACCTCTATTAAATCACTGTCAGCCAGACATGACTTTGCATTCATATTTTCTATTTTGTTGTGTGTGCCTAAAAAAGAAACCGGATAATTGTTTGTAATTTAGGGGTCGTGTATGCAACACTATTTTCAGCTGGGAAAAAAATGTGTTGTTTTGGCAGTTTGCTGACAGGAAAAATGTTTTAGAGCCTGGAAAAGCACAGGTTGGAAGTGGATTTTTGTTTTGTTCTAATCACAAATCGACAACAGGGCTTTTGTTGTGTTTTGTATGACCGCTTTTCTAGAAAATGAATTTACTACTGGAGCATATATGGGTTAAATAAATTTTTTATTAATTTAGGAGAAAAGAATGAGCTGGAAGCGACGCCTGCATTACTTCCAGTTTAGCGTAATTTTAAATTACATCATTATAAATTAACCTATTTTATCTAGTACCACGTCACTTTTTATGTGGATAAAATTTAGGGAAAGTGACGAGAAACCTTTTTATCAGTCTCGTAATCTGAAAGTTGCTACACTTTCTGAAATTTTGATAAGAGTTCTAGATGGCCAGAGGTTTCTTTCCTCGAACCCAAACACACACAATAATGAGGGTAGTGAATTTTATGGACAATTTAATGATCTAACATGGGGAATCTACAGGGAAGAAATACAGAAAAACACAAAACAAACAAAGTACAGACGAACATTGACAAAGGAAACTGACTTGTGATCTGAGATTGGTAGTGAGCATGGGGTGTCAATGCGTATAGCTGGAATTCCTGTTCACGCTGTTTAAAACCCAAATATGCACTAATCTGTACTTTTAGTAGACCGCAAGTTTGACTTACGTGTGTTACGAATTCAGGCAGGCGGGTCGACCTTCCGGGGGTTGGCAAGAGCGCTCACGAGGGATGGCTTGCAGGAAAAGAAAGCAAAGAGAAAAATACGCACTTCAAGAACAGATTGGCCGGCGCGCTGGCAGTGGCAATGCTTGCCACGCGGTCAGGGAAAACTCTCACTGCAATTCCTTTCCAACGGAGCCTCGTCCGTAAACTGCCACACACCGAAAAGGGTAGCTTTTGGGAGCTGGCAGGTACCTCTGGCAGGTACCTCCCAGTCTGCGCCACCTCGTGGTGAGGTTGGGGGCTCCCCGGGCTGGGCCAGACCTTCGGGAGATGGAACAACGAGAGAGTGAGAGAGAGAGCGAGCCAAAGGATTTCGGCCTTTTATCTGCTTCATAGAGCGAGCCCGGCACCTTTTGACCAAATGGAAGGCAGACCGCGCCTCTAGAATTGCATTTCATCTTAGTATAATTTGTGGTTTAAAACCAGTGGAATAAAATATAAATTATTGGATTTAAGATAACGAGACCATTGTTCCGCATTGCATTGTCACACTCCCATCCTCTTTAATCCCTGCAACGAATGTTTCATATGTTATGTGATTGTTGAGAACGTGTGGCATTCGTGTTGTAGGATGAAACATTTCATCGGGTTCAGTTGACAACAGATTCGACATCAGACATTTGCAGAAATACAGTCACTAGTAGCATTCATGTAAAGTTCAAGTAAAATATTAAGTCAAGTCCAGTGAAGACTGTGGTTAGTGAACCCGCGTTTGCAGTGGCGTTCCGCCGCCTGTGGATGTCGCTCGTACCCCGTCCATTGTCCTGGTCTGGCTGGTAGGTGGAAGTTAATTAATTTAGCGGTCTGGTGCAAAACCAGATGTCTTTTGTCTCACTTTGATGCTCCTAGGTTGTAATTCACTTAGCCTCTGTATGCAAAGTTGAATCTCGCCACTCTGTGGTCGTCTACCTCGGTGGGGAGAGCGGCGGTAGCCCGAGACTGGGTTGCTGGGTGTCATCTTTTAATGGCGTGTCCGTTAGACTACACTGTTAATTTGTTCAACAGAGTCACATACACTGCATCAAATTCTGAAGCCACACAAAGCTGAAGATTACTTTGCAATGAAATGAATGTGCACAAACCGTTATGCTGAGTTGAATAAGTTTATTTAAAAATAGCTCAAAACCTTTTCTATCCTCTACCTTCTCTTCCAGCTGACTCCGGGTGGGAAGGCAGCTCAGGCTGGTGTCGGGGTCGGAGACTGGGTGGTCTGTATTGATGACCTTAACGCAGAGGACTTGACCCACGTGGAGGCCCAAAACAAGATCAAAACAGCATTAGACTCCCTCACACTCACTCTTAACAGGCAAGTCCTTTTGCAGACAGAGATGCAAAGAAATTTGATTTACATTTTATCTCAGTCAAGTGCATAGCATAAATCAATACACATCAGTATCCACTTAATACTGTATTACTATTATGGTGCCGCACGGTGGACGACTGATTAGAGCGTCTGCCTCACAGTTCTGAGGACCGAGGTTCAATCCCCGGCCCCAACTGTGTGGAGTTTGCATGTTCTCCCCGTGCCTGTGTGGGTTTTCTCCGGGCACTCCGGTTTTCTCGCACATCCCAAAAACATGCATGGTAGGTTAATTGAAGACTCTAAATTGCCCATAGGTGTGACTGTGAGTGCAAGTGGTTGTTTGTTTATATGTGCCCTGCGATTGGCTGGCAACCAGTTCAGGGTGTACCCCGCCTCCTGCCCGATGATAGCTGGGATAGGCTCCAGCACTCCCGCGACCCTTGTGAGGATAAGCGTCTCAGAAAATGGATGGATATTATGGTGCCCTTAAAATATGTAGCAGTTCATTAGATGAACTCACCAATCACAAAATTAGACCTACAGAAGATAGTGAGATACAATTCAAAGCTATAGTATAGCAAACATTCTATACCGCTTATCTTCATTAGGGTTGCGGGTGTACTGGAGCCTATCCCAGCTGACTTGACATATAGACAAACAAACAACCATTTGCACTCACATCTAAGGACACTTTCACGTCTTCAGTTAACCTAACATACATTTTTTAGAAATATGGGAAGAAACCGGAGTACTTGGGAAAAACCCATGCAAGCACAGTGAGAGCATGCAAATTCCACACAGGAAGGCTGGAATCTCGATACGAACCCATGACCTGAACTGTGAGGCGATCGTGCTAACCAGTTGTCCACCTTTTCATCAAGATAGTAATGTTTAGTTTAAATAGAATTTTTTTTTAGAGAGGTGTTTATAGTATGGTTTTAGTTTGCAAGTCATAGTCAGGTGGGTACAGTGGCCTTTGTCCCTTCAAGACCTGGTTAATAAAAGTATACAGTATATAGATTAATGCACTTTCTTGAAGAACGAGCCAGAAAATGTTTTTATGTTTTCAGTAATTTTAATTAAAAGTGGTTGACCTTCATACAAGAGGCACTTAAGAATATCCCATTGAGATTCTGCCAAGAATTCCTGACTGATAAATTGTCTCTTCCGAGTGCAAAGCAAAACTTATTCATGGGGTGCTTAATTAAAAGTGGAAAAAACTCAGACCACCCACCCAAAGGAAGATGGACTGTTTTGAGGTTTGGATGAAATGAGAAAGTATTGACTTGTCAAGTCATAAACATGAGTTGGGGTGCTGTCAGGAGACTCATTTAGATTTTGTGATCCCCATAAGTTCAGAGGCTGTGATCACAGCTGTTGCGCCGCCAATTTCCCCCCCATCCAGCTCTCTTTGGGTTTGCTTGCCAACTCGCTGGGGCTGATATGTTCTGACAAATCTTTCACTATGTTGCCTATGATTTTCTCGATAGCAGAGCTAGAACTTCAAGTACAGTGGAACCTCGATTTTAACCGACTAATGGGGGTCGAGGGCACGGTCGTCTGTTAAATTGAAGCACTTTTTTTCAAGGCCTAAAAACACCCATATAGTACAAAATTATTGTTTTGTACTTTTTTTCGTGGCCTAAAAAGACCCAGTACAGTGCAGAATTATTGTAACTAAATATAACATGTAGAATCTGCAGTGCGTCTGCAGGAAATGTTTGTGCGGAAACATGGGCGCTCCAGAAAGCATAGTGCCGCCAGAGCGTTGAGGCAGAGATTTTGTGTCGACCTTTTTTTTTGTGGTCGACTTACCCGAGTTATTTGATTATTTTTAATTTTTTTCCCCCCGAGCCCTAGCTGAAAGCCTGGCTTTTGATCATTTTCGGTGGCCACAAGAACATGCTGTTATTTTTTTACCACCTCTTCTTGAGTGACTGGCTTGCAAATACCCTATAACCTACTATTGAGGAGCATAGCAGCCACTTTCCTGGCCTTATAAGTGCACAATAATTTGCTTGCCCTCCCAATTTACTATTGGTTGCCAGAAAGTCACATGCTTGTAAAGGGACACATACACACAGATACACACATCGCACTACTGCATGAGTCACACTATTATCTAAGGGGGATGCCATTGGGGTGCAACATCATCATAATTGTAGTACTAACAGACGTTGTCAACGGTCGTTTGAATGCAAAGTGGACACTATTTTAGACACTATTTTCTGTACATTACATCCGATATCCGTTAAATCGGGGTCGGTTAAACGAGGTTCCTCTATAGTTTCAAAGTCTTCTATACGTGCGCATACAATTCAAATATAGAAGTGATCGCCCTGCCAAAAGCCAAATGACTGTACAATGTCTACATTTATGACCATCATTGACCTACCCACAACAACATCAAGGAAGTACGGTTATGCAGATGACCTCGCCATCCTTTTCAACAAACCATCCCGGAAAGCTGTTGTAGTGACAATCGCTGCTGTCTGGCGTCCGGAGGCCCCTCCGAGCGGTTGTGGCACTAAACAGCCGCATACACTTTTTATGCCACAGGCCAGCCCTGTGGAACGCTAGATGACTGGTTAGCACATCTGCCTCACAGTTCTGAGGACCGGGGTTCAAATCCCCGCCCTGCCTGTGTGGCGTTTGCATGTTCTCTCCATGCCTGCGTGGGTTTTCTCCGGGCACTCCGGTTTCCTCCCCCATCCCCAAAACATGCATTGTAGGTTGATTAAAGACTCTAAATTGCGTGTAGGTTTGAGTGTGAACTGTTGTTTGTTTATATGTGCCCTGCGATTGGCTGACGACTAGTTCAGGGTGTACCCCTCCTCTCGCCCGAAGATAGCTGGGATAGGCTCCAGCACGCCTGCGACCCTAGTGAGGATAAGCGGTACAGAAAATGGATGGATGAATGGATGGGTCAGCCCTGGGGAAGAAGTTCGGAACCACCATGATACAGAGCTGTCCGTTGTAGTTTGCCCAGAGGCAACTGGTGAACTCTCAGACCATGAGAGACAAAATTCTCAGGTTGGAAGAGACAATGATTTAACTCTTTGGCATGACTACCAGATGTCATGCTTGGAGAAAACTAGCCACCTCTCACCTAGCCAAGTCCATCTCTACAGTCAAGCATGTTGGCGGCAACATCATACTGTAGGAAACACAGGCACTAGTACACTAGTCAGGAATCTTCCAGCAGGACAATGACCTTAAGCACACAGCCAAGATATCAAAGGAGTGGCTTCAGGACAGCTCTGTGAAGGTCCTTGAGTTGCCCGGTTGGAGCCCAGATTCGAATCTGATGGAACATCTCTGGAGAGATTTTAAAATGGCTATGCAACAATCCCCATCTACCTTGATGGAGCTTGAGAGGTGCTTCAAAGAGAGTGAAACTGCCCAAACATGGGTGTTGTGCCAATCCTTTGGCATCATATTAAAAAAAAAAATTGAGGCTGGAATTGCTGCCCTAGGTGCATCAACAAAATATTTAGCAAAGTCTGTAAATACATACAAAAAGGGGATTTATTTTTTATTTTTTATTTGTAATAATTTTGAAATAATATAAATGTTTTCATGTTCTTATTATAAGGTCTTGTATGTAGATTTTCTTTGGGGAAAAATTTATTTATTCGATTTTGGAATAGGGTTGTAACAATAAAATGTGAAAAAAGTGAAGCGTTACAAATACTTATTGGGTTTTCTGACTTGACGAGATTGAGCAGAGAAGGAAAAGGGCAGTAGTGCCTGTGAAAGTTAGATCAGGGTTCATACTTGTTGAGATGCAGCCAGCAATTCAAAGATCCAGCCTGTTAAATCAACATCTTGCCCTCTGCTATTGTTGTTATTATTAAAGAGGAAAAGAGGAACGTAAATGTTTCTGAAACAACATCAGTGATTATCTTTTTTGTTTTTTTTAAATAATAAATATTTATTCTGTTGAAATGTAAAAGCACAATGCTGTCAGTAGTTACATTTATGTGTGACAGTAAACCCAGTATAATTATGAAATTTAAAAACCAATGTCAATGATTATGTTTCATCTTAAAAACCAAAATAATTTTTTTGGAGCTAGGCTTGCCTCATGCAGTTGATTGAACTATGAAATGAGGTCAAATGATCTCATTGAGCGAGCGCGTTTGTTCTGTCTCACGGGTAAAACTCGGCCCAAGCAAACTCATTGCCCTGAAAAACACAAATCATCTCTGCATATTTTTCTCACGAGAGTTGAATAAAAACTTCAAGACAGCGATGACACATTTTTTCCACGATTAAAGCGTGGCTCATCAAATTATGGGTTAGGACTACGACAGCCAGCAAGCTCTAACTCTGTGAACGTCACTTTGATTTGTCGACATGTCGGTATGCTCTGCCCGCTGCTCACTATATCTGTTGTCATCCTGTCTTTAGCGCCTCTTTATCAGGGCTTGGACAGGCAGACATAAGCGGTTATTCATCCCTCATTGTTGCAGGAAGCAGCCATTGTGTGTGTGTCTACAGCCCCAAACAATGTGGGTGACTTACATGCAAGTTCATTCTTGCTGTAACCTGTTATAGCTTTGTGTTAGCGGTACTTTGAGTGAGGTACATTTGGATAAACTGACAACTTTTGCGCTCAACTCAGTGAAGACAAGGCAGAAATTTGCATTCTGGATTAAAGGTAAAATGTGATGAGTATTTGACTTTAGTGGGTGATTAAATGTGGACAACTGTATATAATGTATTACCATAGAACTTTCAGCAATTTTCTTAAACTCTTGCACAGTGGTCAAAATACACTCCCAAAATTTGCACATACTGTATGTTCTGTGATTTTAAAAAATGGGGATGACATTTGTTCAGGAAGGTTTAATCTCAGGGTGATAATAATTTTGTTTTAATTTAGTTCCACTTAAATATCCTTTTTAGATTATTTTCTTTATTCTGTCAATGAATCCAAAGTCACTACGGGATCATATAAGTGTTGTCGTTATACCATTAATCATTTTGGATTTATCGACGTAATACACATTGTCTCTGCTAAAATTGCTCTTTTGTGAAGGTGGGTTGAGTTGTATGGAAGTTGGACCTAACTCATGTTCCCATGGTTTCTCCACAGAGCTGTCAAAGTTGACGGTGAGCAGAAGGTAAGCCTGTATTCGTCTCAGTCATTTCCACTCACCACATATGCAGAAGCGGTTTGTTACATACTAAACTGCCTTGATTGAGACTTTATGTAATTGTTGCTCACATTTGACCGAAACTGTGTGTGGTGTCACTTTGGTTTTAAAGTAATGTGATTCGCCTGAGTCATCTGTCAAGCTCTGACAGGGTCCAGAGGCTGCGCATTAGCGAAGCATCAGCGCGCCACTGAATCACTTCACCGGATGGAGTGGCGTGAATGATGCTTTGGAATTTCCTTGCTTTTATTTGTTGCAATGCCTCACATATCCCCTGATACCAGATTTAAAGTGATTGTGACACATTCAGTTTTGCTCTCGCGTCTCTTAAGAGCCACTTGGCCTGCTGATTACAGTTTGAAAAGCACAGTGGTGTCATGAACTGCCTTGTGCTACGCTCTGTTATTAGAACAGCAGCTGGGACGTCATACTTCCACAAAGTCAATGCTGCTTTTTAGTGGCTGTCCTTTCTCAGTCCATCTGGAAGGCTTTTTGTAAATCAATTTTATATGTGACCATTTCTCATGCTGACCACTTTTATTTTGTCATTTTAAAAGGATACTCAGGCAACACAAATAAGTAGCATGGTTCTTGAGCACATATTCTTTGCATAGGAAAAAGGCCTTCAGGCTTTGACTAGTTTATCATCTGTTTGGGGAAGCTATCAGGCTTCAAATAAAGTTCAGTAAAAGAATGTATTTGTGCTTGCCATATGTCTAACTGCATGTTGTGTGCTGTGCTGGATTGTCTCCTTCTCTCGCCACCACATAGGACTCACGCGCCGAGGCTAGTGTACAGCCCAAGTACTCCTTTGCCCCCAGCACCACCATTAACAAGATGGCGAGGCCTTTCTCAGCAGGGGGCGCTAGAGCAGGACCTGTCATAAAACCTGTGGCCTACTCACCTAAACTTAACACACCTCGCTCTCAGGGCCGTGCCAGTGTGCTGCAAACACAGAACGGGTAGGTGCAGCAACAGAAAAACATGCGTTCTTGTGAAAATGACCACAGTATCTGAAGTATTCTTTTGGTGAGCTTTTGCCCAATTACTCCAAACTCTGACACAACTACATTTTGTCTCATTTAGTTTGCCTCTCTTGGCCTCAAATGGAACTTATTTCCAGGAATCGCTATAGAAATGTAACATCACTTTTATGGGCCTCTGATCTGTCTTTGAATTTTATGTGTCGTCTCTTTGCAAATCTTAACTCGATGACATGATAAAAAATGTCCATTTTGCTGGGCTTTTAAACCAGTTTCTACAGATTTTTTTAAAGTTACAAACAATACTTATGGATGTATAGTTAATAATTTGAGCCCAATGGAAATTCTGTCACCCAATAGAACCTCAACCAAGGCAAAGTAATGTAATGGTGCTTGCTAGATGCAACAATATCCTTAAGAGGAATGAGCATTTGACTACACTTCCTTGATCCACTGTGGGCTAAATTAATGCATCAATCAATTAATCAATTAATTCTTTATTTTTATGGCAGACTATTTGCCTACTGTGTGCACCATTGAAATATCCACACATCCATTCTCTTTAGCACTTATCCTCACTAGGGTTAGGTTTGAAGCCGCGACATCCGATCTGTGAGACTAAGGACACTGCTTTTTTGCATCGATATCTGTATTTCATTTTTTTTTTATGACAGTTTCAACATTGTAACATTAAGTGCTTCATAACTAAGGAAAGTAAAACAGAACTACAGAAGAAAAGACAGTCAAGTGCTTGGTCTAACTAAACCCTTTCTAGAAAATGTAAACACAGCTGAACTAATGCAGAGATAATGACATGATAATGTTGCTGGCATGTTTGCTAACATGGCTAGCTTGGGTAAATACACTTTATTACTTTTCATCAGTCTGTGGTGTTACAATCAACAGATGGTAGAATCTTTCTTTGTATGTTCTGAACTCCTGTTTCAATGCCGGTGTTCTGTTAAGCAGAATAATGCTGCCCAAAAATGTTCAGCCAGGGCTTTTTAAGAATATACCTTATGTCATTGGGATCTTCTTTAGACAAACTACTGTAGTTGATAATATAGTTCCTGCTGGTTACAGTCAAGTATTGCACTCATTTTTGCCTAAATTGCGTCAAGACACAATTAACCAACAGTCAGTTCCACACGATCACAATAATTCTCAGCAATACATGAATTGTTTATTTTGGCCACCCCTAATTTTTAATGACACGCTGTCTCCTTGGTTACGCCTATCTAGTTGCTGGAATTTGGGTCATAGTAATCGTGCTACTTCATGTGGTGTAATCCTGTTGAACCAGCCTGACTCATAAATTTTACATAACTTTAAAACCTTGGTGCTAGATTATTTAAACAGTCTGTCTGACTGGATTGCTCCTCATGGTTGGTTGATGTGTGGCAGAATTTCATTCCGGTGGCCTCGGAGCGTAATGATAACACTTATGACTAGTTTTAATGAAGACATCACTGAATCTGTCTAAACCTTAACCATTTTGGATGATAGCCTATTATTCAAACATGTGCACTTTGCGTATAGAGCTCCGAGTTGTTGTTACAGACAGAATCACAGCACAAGAAAACATGAGAGTGACTGCAGCACTGCAGAAATCCTGTGTTTGGGCCAGCGCCAAATCCATTTACATAACTCTTGAAAAGCATTTGCGTACGTGGCTGAGAGGACCAGAATGATGAATGTTTTGTGCCAAATCATTGTGGCTCAGTGTGACAATAGGTAGGGCTGACAGGTGCACAATGCTGTCTTTCTCTCACAGAGCCCACTGACAATAAAAGCATGCCTCTGCTCAACTCTTTGCATGCTTGCTGCGTTCTGATGATGGTTCTGGTTATGCACAAACTATGTATTCCTTACACCCCAAAATGGTGCTCTGACTCCATTTTCTTTTCTCTTTTTGTTTTCCCTCTTTTGTTTTAACTGTGCAGATGGAGACTCTTGAAAAGTTAGTATATTCCTTCTCTCTCATCTCCTTCCTTAAAAGCATGGCATTTAGTCATTGGCCACAATAGTAGGTAAACGGGCACAATCCAATCTAATGACATCCAATACGAAAATTCTCCCTTTACAAATATAATGATGCTCAGTTTTGACTGATGCTGTCTGAGAGGTGTTAATTTAAAAATATGTTAATTTTAGGCAAACACTTTTTCACACCGCTGTACAATCATTTGAAATGGCAGAGGTCATTATACTGGAGCTCATTAGATTGTGTAGGTGTCCCTAATGTTATTGCTGAATGAGAGATTATAGATTTTCAGTCTTCACCAACACTATATGCATCCTTTGTGCCCTCGTTTTCATTATACATTAGTTACAGTGTTTCCCAACATTTATTGAGCGAAGGGACCCATTTTATATTAAAAAAATCTTTTGAAAAAAAATGAAAAAAATGTTACGTAAAATATGAATACTGAAATAATGAACTCGACTCAGTTTACTAAGAAATGTACATACAGAGTGTGAAATTTGGGCCTGTTTAATATAACACAAAGCTGATATACTTGTAGGAAGCAACAACTTAACCTGTGGTATAAATGGTAACATTTGGTTACATACATTTATTGTCCCTTCTGACATCTAATGGAAGAATATTAAATTATTTTACCTGTCACTATATGTCGCTGGCATAGATAGATGATATGTTTGTAATTAATAAATTATAATTTTTGGACAAATTAAGTAAAATTGGATAATTTCCCACGGCACCCCTGATGATCTGTCATGACACCCAGGGTGGGTTTCACTGCATTAGCATTTCAGACAGTCTGCTACCTTTTCCGAACTGCCATCTTATTATGCATGCAACACTTTTTATGTGCTATAGGAGAATAGTAGAATCTTTTCTCAACACAATATTACTACTATTTATGTCTATTTTTAGTTCATCGGCATCATTTCTCTCTGTCTACTGTTAAACTCATTATGGTATTTTTGGTCTTTTCTGTAGGGGCGAACCTACCTTCTATGATATGTGCCAATCATCCAAGTAAGGGGCCTGTGCATGTAGGTTGTTTTGTTAGTGTAGGTGTGGCTTAAGATAGTTACTCGGGTCAAATGTGTTTTAATTGAAAGCCTTTTGGGCCACATTCGTAACATTAATTTTTAGTTGTTCCATGGTAGGTTCACGATGTCCTGTGTTCACGATGACGTGATTATCTAGTAGTCGTGTGTAGGTGGTCCCTATTTTCTGTAATTAAGCATGCCTGCCGTGTGCCGCTGGTTATGTGTATGTTAGGCACAGCCTCAGGATGGAGAACATGCCTTGTTTTATCCCCAACGACCGCAGCAAGAAGAGGTTGATCCAGGACACAGAGGACTGGCAGCCTCGCACTGGTACCACCCAATCCCGCTCCTTCCGCATCCTGGCCCAGCTCACTGGCACTGACTTCAGTAAGTCTGGGACCAGGCCTGGCATGTTCACGTTGTAGTGATGGACTACTAGTGTGAGCGTGTGATGAATAGATTATTTGTTCTGGTGATGCTGGCACTCAGTAAGAGCAAACAAAAAGAAACAATATATTTGATTCATGACTGGAACTTTTCAGCCAGATCAACATCCACCCACAGTGCACTTTGATATCGCAAATCCATAATTATCCTCAATATTACTGCATTCCTTTACCTTCCAAAAACTCTTGTACCCAAATACTTAAGGACTGGAATTTTGGATAAAGCACTTAAAATTGTTTTTCAAGCCAGGCAAGCACGTACTGTATCTACTGTATTCACAGACACGCTATTGTGCGCTGTTCTTTTAAAGTATGTCTGTTATTATAAAATAAGATTTCAGGTCTTTATAATATAATGCGGTCTCTTTTTCATGGATAATCCAAAATAGATATTTTTTTTTTGCACATTTCTAAGGAGCTGGACAGACTTGAAATAAGGTCAATTACCATAATTTCTCGTGTATAATGCACATTTTTTTATCTCCCAAAAATGGTCAAAAGTCAACAGCCCGCATTATACATAGGTATGGGGCAAATGCAAAAAACGTTCACATTTTATAACTGTATGCCGCCATCTCGTGGTTATGAAAAAGCTATACACTTTCATTCCTATATGACAGGGGTACGTATGTATGGCTGCATATATGTATAGTTATGCTCATAAGTTTACATACCCTGGCAGAATTTGTGAAATTTGTTTTTCGAATATGACTGATGACTGAACAACAACCGTCATTGATTTCTTTATCGTTATGATTTGTTTAATGATAATGCTTTTCTGAAATGCTTGACCGTTTAATTTGAATCCCATTAAAATAAAATTAAATGTGTTTCGCCTGGGTAGTCAAATATATGAGCACAACTGTGTGTTTTCTAATTTACTAAATAAAAGTAGGGCTGTTAATTTCAAAATAAGAGCAAGTAAATTAAAAAAAGGATTACGTGTTAAAATAAAGTGCTAAACTTCAGAATACTTCTTTGAAAAAAACAAAACAAAATACAGATACTTCGTTTTGATCATATGGGTAGAAGCAAAATAATGCATTGTAAAAATGCATTATACATAGGCAGAAGGATTTTCCAGAATTTTGAGGTCAACTTTGGGGGTGCGTATTATACATGGGTGTGCATTATACATGGGGAAATTTTGGTAATTCCAAATTACTGTACTTTATTTTGACCTTGGAAAGTGTAAGAAACCTGCATAAAGGTAGTCTATTTCTCTAGAACTTTAGCTTTTAATAAAACAAACAAAAGTAGATTTATTGTTTATCTTTGATGGAGAGTGCACTCTGGGTTATTTTTAGAGTTGAAGTCAGTTGTCGACATTGTGCAGAGTTGGCTGTTTAATCTCTGACTGACACCATAGGAGGAATAAGAAGAACTCGAGCAGCTATAATCGGACCCTCGCACCCCGGCCCCGTTGGGGGAGTGGCAGTTTGAGGTCCTGGCACGTTCATGCAGCCCTATTGCAGATAACATTGTGACCTTGGCACAGTTCTGTGCTTTACTAAATGACATTCTAGTTATTTATGCTCATTATAAACATGGCAAAACAACCAACCTAACAGTGGGCCAAGACTTTGTACAATGCAAACCATTCATATCATATCAAATCCAGCAGTCCAACTTGAGATGAGGAACTCTCTCCTGTAATTCCCAAGTTGATCACAAGAAAAGCACAATCTTGTCCATTGACTGCCCCATTTTGTAGTAGGTGTGTGTCACCATCACTCATACGTTTGTGTTTCCTGGATCTCCCAGTGCAAGACCCAGATGATGAAACCATGAAGAGGGCCAGGTAAAGCCTATGCCTGGTTCATAGTGGTTGAGCAGTTGTTTTATTGTTGAGTTTATTATGCACGTGTACTTGTGTGTAAATTTCAGTTTGACCTTTCAGTGGGATTAACAGAATTATATAGTTGTAGTTGAATGTGCATGTTGCCCCAATCTGCAACTCCTCTGCTGTGTTTGTGCATTTCACTCATTTTGTCTCCCTTTTATTTCTCCTCCTTATAACATATTTCCTTTCTGTCCATCTGTCCCTCTCTTCCTGCCGGGCAGGGAAAAGTTCCTCACTGAGATTCAGAGCCCCCGCTATGCCCGTCTGAGGGATTGGCACCATGACAGGTCCGCTCGTGCCCTAAATATCAAATCCTGAGCCGCACCTCAAAGACCACGAAGATAGCCAATCATCCAGTGGAAGATAACTTTAAGACACAGGCGCGGCGGCGAAATAGAAGTTTGGGAGGAGGGGGAAAATAATCCAAAACTAGATGTAATGTAGCCAACGTGACATAGCTTACTTAACGTGGAATGTTGCACACTGAGCCAATTGTTAAGATCAGGGGGCCACTGTGTCTGGAGCCCTAGTTTCTATCTGACTGAGCTAGTGGGGGAAAACTTGTGGAGGAGAGGGTCTCTGCAGTGGGAAGTACCTTACCTGTTTGATTCTCCCCCACACTCACTCTTCTTACTTCTGAGTTTTCATTTTTGATCCTCTCATTTTGTTGTGTCTCCAAGCTGTATCTGATTCTTTTTTCCTTTGCTCTCATCAAAAATACAAAACATCTTACGAAACCATCATCTTGCCTCTCTCTTATTTCTTGCTTCCTTTTTTTAATGTTTCCATCTTTCATTATGCAAGTTGACATCTTTCCATCTCATTTTATGCCATTCAGTGCGGCCTCCTGGTGAGTTCACCTTGTATAGACTTGACTTAATGGGCCGACTGCTCACACTTCACTCTTTTGTTGCCTCAGTGAGAAAATAGTTTTGCAATTAGTCATAAAATCCCGAACAAACATGGATGAACATAAGTCATTGAACAAGTTCTTGTAAGAAACCACAGCCTTTAGTCTAACATTACCTCTGGAGCCAGAAAAAAATAATTGGAATATAAATTGTAGTACAATTTGAATTCTATTTTAATCCTCTTTGTTCATTCCATTGAGAGTTGCGGTGATCAAAGAGAACAGAGTCATTATAATGTTACTCAGTAGACAAATTGTTGTAAGTTTTAATAACAACACTTATTATTTTGTCAAAGGGGTTATCAATGAGCTAATGAGTAATTAATTTTGAAAGATCAAGTATTAATAAAATCATGGCACGTGCATCTGACATCTTGTTGAAAAAAAAGAAAAGCTTTCTGACATTGTACTTTGGAAGAATTACTGTATTTCAGTGGCAACATAATGCACTATTCTATTTATAATTTTATAACACTGATCAGAAAGCGGGAACACCAGACTTTATATACACGCCAAATATGATGATTTACAGGTGATGAAGCTGCCATAGCACATAACTCCATAATAATTTGTAGTATTGTATTGTATTGTAGCTCCATGACAATTTGTAGTATTGGACAGTTATTTCCTAACTAATTCAACTGCAGTCATGAGTAACATACTGTATTATTAACTGAGGAGCATATTATGAATGAAAAGCCTGTACCATGTTCAAATCTTGCCAAATTGGAAATCCAGTAACTTCCCTTTGTCTTTCAAATAAAGATAAAAAAAGCATGCCTTTTAATGCACAATGTTGAAGGTACACTTAGTCTAAACTAATTAATCAGATTGTCTCCAGGGGTCAATTGTCAAACTCATGTTGTGTAACTGTAGCTGTTCAACCATAGTTTAACTAGCAGTTGCTATTGGAAAGCCTTTTTTAAACTGGAAAAACAAGAGTGTTAAGTAACCTTTTCCATTCTTAACGGCCATTGAGGTGTAAAAATACATTGTAAAACAACCTGTCTTAAGTTATATGATAAATGACGAAGGCGTAATACTTTTTAACATTCTGTCATACAAATGTAAAGAGAAGTTAACCATTGTAAAGAAACTTCTGGGGATGATTTTTTCCCCTTCTCTCATGTTCCTTTTTCTCTTAACACACATTGTTGAGAATGGTCCTTTTTTTGAACCGTCTTTAAGAAAAAAAGCCATAAAAAGCAAAACAAACACACACAGAAAGAGATCCCAAAATGCAAATCTCATGCAAAGTCATGCATGACTGTGGTTCAAATTTAGGATTTTTTGTACATCCATCCATCCATTATCTGTACCGCTTTATCCTCACTAGTGTCGCGGGCGTGCTGGAGCCTATCCCAGCTATCTTTGGGCGAGACGCGGTGTACACCCTGAACTGGTCGCCAGCCAATCGCAGAGCACATAGAAACAAACAACCATTAACGCACACATTCACACCTAAGGGCTATTTAGAGACTTCAATCAACCCACCATGCATATTTTTGGGATGTGGGAGGAAACCGGAGTGCCCGGAGAAAACCCACGGAGGCACGGGGAGAACATGCAAACTCCACACAGGCGGGGCCGGGATTTGAACCCAGGTCCTCAGAACTGTGAGGCAGATGTGCTAACCAGTCGGTCACCGTGCCGCCCAATTTTTTTTACATTTAAAGGCATTTTTTTGTGCACCCATTTTGTATTTTCATAAAAACTAAGGAATGAGTGAAGCAGCCATTAGACATGCAGCCTATTTCAGAAGGTGTTGTCATGTTTACGTTTGTCGACCTCCATCACCTTTTGTTTGGAAGATGACGTGCTGTCTTTCTCCGTCTAAAAAGAAAATAGAAATCCTTTCTTTTCTCTCTGCTCAAGTCGACACTTTGCTCTGGGGATGAGGCCAAATTAAGAACAACCACAGTAGATGAAAAATCACAGGTGTAAAGAATGAACTGCAAATGTCAAGCTCTCCATGGCTTTTTACTCTGCAGCTTGCAATCGTGAACCTGCATCTTCCTCGTCGTGGGGATGGTTTGTCCCCATGTTGAAAGTGATGAAAATGTCAAGAAAACACACTTTTGGCCACTCCAGCTGGGAATAGACACGGTTGAGGATACACATGTACCCTTGCTGTAGGAATAAACGGACCTTCAGTCGGCCCAGTCAAGGTGGAGGGCGGCTGACCCTGGGTCTGGAGGTCAAACCAATTTAGACTATGTTCCTTCATTTGATCCTTAGTTCCCCTCCATCTCATCAGCTGTGTTCCATTTAACCTCCTTTCCATTACCAGACCTGCAAAGAGATTTATTATTCATTAATATTCTGAGTATACTGTGCAGAAAAAATAATTATTTGCTGTGCCTCTTTGAATGTGTTGTTTTGGATACAAACGTACAAGTATAATTGTCTGGCACACTTGATGCTAAAAAGACATACTGTGTGTGCGTGGTCAGGCTGAAGAGCTAAATTGATTTAGGGTAATCATTTGCTGGATTATCTTTTTTCTTTGCAAATGAGCCACGATTTCATCATTTGCAGTGGCTGAGTGTAGATGGCACTGTTGATGTTGTCAACACAATAGTCGCTTCAGGCGCTGGCATTTTTCCCCCAGAATGATGCATCTCCAGAGCACACTGTCTTCATGCAACTTGTTTTCGCTCCATCTCAGATTTAATTTGAAGATTTTCTGAATATAGTGACGCTTGCTGTGGGTAACAGGACTTTTAGATGCAGAAACAAGTCTTCATTTCCGCAGCTCAGCATATGCGTGCTGAAAGCCAAACTCCTCTGGATTAAAAATTTGACAGGACGCCACTGAACACGTCTGATGAGTTTCTTGTCTCTGAACTTCGTCTGTGAGTTATGGAAAACATTGAGGGTGTTCGGGTAGTGTTGCTATTATTCTTCAGCCTTTATCAATATCTTTACCATACACACAGTCTAATGTGTGATGCTAATTTTGATTCAGCTTCTGAGTCCCTTAATGTGTTTTACCAAGTGAGACTAAAACATCTTGTTGGCTTATTACCATCTCTGTACATCAAGTGATCCAAATAGAACTTGGCCTTGCTCCAAGTCGCATTTCTCAACCAGGACTGAGACAGATAGTGAGATAGGCACTAAGCCCCTGATGAACCTCACACCAGCAGGGATCCAGCACTGACCCACCAGAACGAGAGAGAAGACTGAGAGTGCAGAGTAATACAAATAAACAACCTGTTCATAATTGTCTTCCGAAACTGTGAACACACACGCACACACACACACACACACACACACACACAGACGCACACACACACACACACACACACACACACACACAAACCCTTGTTGGGAAAAGAACAACCAGCCCCACTAAAATCTGATCGGGGTACCACTTCAAATAGCAGCAGTTTGTCATTATAAATGCATAACAATTGTGTATCTCATCCATCTGTTACTTATTCAATAGTGACATAATGTGATTCAATACATTTTAATAATCATTGCCCAGATCTTGCAAAAGAGTGGATGCTTGTTCCATTGATATCAGTTCCAAATAGTCTTTAAGCCAGCAATCCATATTAAAACAATTTAACTGCCTCACCTTCCAATTGATTAGTATAATTCGCTTAACTGGAAGGATAGAGGCAGCACGGCGGTCAACTGGTTAGCACATCCGCCTCAAAGTTCTGAGGAGCCAGGTTCAAATCCGGCCTCCCCTCTGTGGAGTTTGCATGTTCTCCCCGTGCCTGTGTGGGTTTTCCGCGGGTACTCCGTTTTCTTCCCACATCCCGAAAACATGCATCGTAGGTTCATTGAAGACTCTAAATTGTCCGTAGGTGTGAATGTGAGTGCGAATGGTTGTTTGTTTAAATGTGCCCTGTGATTGGCTGGCAACCAGTTTAGGGTGTACCCCGCCTCTCACCCGAAGATAGCTGGGATAGGCTCCAGCATACCCGCGACCCTAGTGAGAATAAGCGGTACGGAAAATGGATGGACGAATGGATAAATCCACTCCGCAGTGGCGAGGGAACACTGTACAATGATTTGCAAATCATGTTCAACCTATATTTAATTGAATACACTACAAAGACAAGATATTTCATGTTCAAACTGATCAACTTTATTGTTTTTAGCAAATAATCATTAACTTAGAATTTTATGGCTGCAACACGTTCCAAAAAAGCTGGGACAGGTGGCAAAAAAGACTGAGAAAGTTGATGAATGCTCATCAAACACTTGTTCGGAACATCCCACAGGTGAACAGGCTAATTGGGAACAGGTGGGTGCCATGATTGGGTATAAAATGAGCTTCCCTGAATTGTTCAGTCATTCACAAGCAAAGATGGGGCGAGGTTCACCTCTTTGTGAACAAGTACGTGAGAAAATAGTCGAACATTTTAAGGACAATGTTCCTCAACGTACAATTGCAAGGAATTTAGGGATTTCATCATCTACGGTCCATAATATCATCAAAAGGTTCAGATAATCTGGAGAAATCACTGCATGTAAGGGGCAAGGCCGAAAACCAACATTGAATGTTCGATCCCTCAGGCGGCACTGCATCAAAAACCGACATCAATGTGTAAAGGATATCACTACATCCATAAGTGCAACTTGAAACTCTACTATGCAAAGCAAAAGCCATTTATCAACAACACCCAGAAACGCAGCTGGCTTCTCTGGGCCGGAGCTCATCTAAGCTGGACTGATGCAAAGTGGAAAAGTGTTCTGTGGTCCGATGAGTCCACATTTCAAATTGTTTTTGGAAATTGTGGATGTCGTGTCCTCCGGGCCAAAGAGGAAAAGAACCATCCTGGCTGTTATGGATACAAAGTTCCAAAGCCAGCATCTGTGATGATATCGGGCTGTGTTAGTGCCAATGGCACGGGTAACTTACACATCTGTGAAGGCACAATTAATGCTGAAAGGTACATACAGGTTTTGGAGAAACATATGCTGCCATCCAAGCAACGTCTTTTTCATGGACGCCCCTGCTTATTTCAGCAAGACAATGCCAAACCACATTCTGCACGTGTTACAACAGCGTGGCTTCGTAGTAAAAGAGTGCGGGTACTAGACTGGCCTGCCTGTAGTCCAGACCTGTCTCCCATTGAAAATGTGTGGCGCATTATGAAGTGTAAAATACGACAACGGAGACCCCGGACTGTTGAACAGCTGAGGCTGTACATCAAGCAAGAATGGGAAAGAATTCCACCTACAAAGCTTCAACAATTAGTGTCCTCAGTTCCCAAACGTTTATTGAATGTTGTTCAAAGAAAACGTGATGTAACACAGTGGCAAACATGACCCTGTCCCAGATTTTTTGGATCGTGTTGCAGCCATAAAATTCTAAGTTAATGACTATTTGCTAAAAACAATAAAGTTGCTCAGCTTGAACATTAAATATCTTGTCTTTGTAGTGTAGTCAATTAAATATAGGTTGAACATGATTTGCAAATCATTGTATTCTGTTTTTATTTATGTTTAACACAACGTCCCAACTTCATTTGAATTGGGGTTTTACAATATAACAGTATATATATATATATATATATATATATATATATATATATATATATATATATATATATATATATATATCTTAGAAACAATGCCACTCCCACAGACTGCATCCTGTAGTTTAATGTCAATCAGTTCATTGTTGGCTAACATTGTTTTGAAGTATGAGATTGTGCATGATGGTTTTCAACTGCAAATATTGGACTTCTTCAAATCAAATTTCACACTATGTTCATGAAAATGAAAAAATTCTACATTATTGACCTCTTTGACATAGTTCAGCAACATTGTTTCCCCGCCATTCATCATTGTTGATTGGTTTGCCAGTCATAAATATTTGTTTCCCCCTTTGCATAAAGGACAAGAGGGCCAGGATAATCCATTAATTTTAAATTGTCCATGTATTGCTTTAGCTATTTTACATGAAAATATTATCATTGGGGTTTTATACATTTATCATGTTTAGGGTGACACCAGAAAGAAGAAACATTTTTTCTGTTTTGAGTTATAATTTCCTGTTCCAGCTATCTCCTGCCACCCACATCCACATCATCTTCCATATAAGCATAATGGGTATACACCATTATATGATCATTAATATGACAAATCTGGTATCCCTAATCCACCCTTCCTCCTAGGAACAAACATTCTTTTTAGGCTAATTCTATGTTTTTTAAAAAATCTTTCCACTGGAACCTAGAAAATAATTTATTAATCTATTTGAAACATTTTTGAGGGATTTCTAAAGGGATAACGGAGATTTAAAAAAAGTTAATCTTGGGAGCACATTCATTATAAGCACCACTACCCTCAACCACAGTGATAATGATACGTTTGTCCATCTATGAAAATCATCCCGCACAGTCTTTAATAATTTGGGACCGTTCAACTTAAAAATTCTTTCAACTGGAAATGAGACGTTGACACCAAGATACGGCATAACTTCACTATTTCTACCCATTATGAAATGCTTTGTAAAATAATGAAGACAAATATACCATATAGCCTACTTGTAATCTAAACTCGATATTTATTTTTCTCCAGAGCTCTCAATGCCGAGAGGCACATTAGGCTGCAATTGCATTTTTTGTTATCTGTAGTTTTTTACGGGAGCAGATGATTGGCCTCCCGCCCAACCCCAGCACATGGTATTCCTAGGTTGTCTCCCATCCTAGTAATAGCCAGGACCAACACTGCTTAGCTTCCAAGATCAAACAAGATCAGGTGTTCTCAGGATAGCTCCTGGGGCGAAGTCTATAATACATCTGTCGAATTCAAGAAAACACAAAAGACAATCATGGTACAGTATGTTTGATTGCTGTAGAGTGTATATAAATTAGTAAATATCAGACTCTTTTAAAAAGTGCATAAAAGGATTGAAGAAAATAATCATTTAACTTTGGGTGAATGTTATTGTTTTTATTATTTTTTTGCCATTTACAGTACTTGTTTTATTTTTCAGCTGATTTTTCGCGATGAGTACCAATCACACTGTTCAAATTGAATGTTTAGGACCGTACAACCTAATACAAGGCAACCATGGCTGCTGACATCAACACAAACATGACGTATTCTTTTTGAGAGCTGTGTACTTTTTTCTTTAATTAGTCATCTTCTCTCCACAGTGTTGAGCCAACTCTGTCACCTGCCAAGGCTCAGACTGCCAATAAACCAGATGGTGAGTTTGTCTTTCGGTCCTGCTAATGAATTAAAGGAGCATGTAGGATGTGCTAATACATTTTTATTAACTGTCAGTACATCAGGATCAACAACAACTCCATGTTGCATTCAAGTGGCAACAGAAATTTGGACAGCGACCTTATATAACCACCCCCACCTTTGATTTGCTGGAACGATCTGAAGTCAGAGCCTGTTGTAGTTTATTTTCCCAAAACAAATCACACTGAATGTTTTTTTACCCCCCCAAACGCAGGATCTAAGACAGCATCAGTGGCAACGTGCGCCTCAGCTCCTTCCTCCCGACCTCCGTGGGTCACTGATCCTAATTTTGCTGACCGTTTTCATCCGGATAAGACAAGCACGGTGGTGACACAGCACCAGCAGCCAGTTCAGCCCACGCCGATGGAGAACCGTAGCTCCATCCTGCAGGCGGCGCAGCAGGCGCCTGAAGATAGTGGGAGGACCCCAGTGTGTGGTGCCTGCAACAAAGTCATCAGGTGACAATCTGAGAAAGTTGTTACAGTATGTGAATCACTTACTCGGCAGATAAAAGAAAAATTAATGCTGCGAGCAGTGATGAATCGTCCTTCGAAGCTCCCCCCCTGTCAGGTACCGCAAAAGTTGGGAGGTGCGCCCGATGGAGGACTCAATGCGAGTATAAAGAGTTTGAAGAAAATTAGCGTGATAGGAGTTGCATGTCCCCAGTAGGGAAGTTCTCAACCTGTGGAGCTAAGTTATTAATTTTGTATTTTAGCGAGTCATCAAAACATTGCTGACATTCTAATGTATAGTTAATCATTTCTTTTTATTTGTTTCACAACAAGACAACGCTGAATCTCACTGGTTGCCCTTTTGGTTGTTTTAATCTGGTGGATTTAAGAATGTTGGATATACTGTTCTCCACCTCCGCTTGTTGCAGACGGTGGTAGTAGAGGAATGTTCCGAACAGGCATTTTTTGAGCATTCCACAACTTTCCAAGTCTTTTGTTGCCCCCTTCCCAACTTTTTGGGAACGTGTCGCAGGTATCAAATTAAAAATGAGAGAATATTTGCAAAAAAACTATAGTGTTCACCAGTTTGAACATTAAATATCTTGTCTTTGTAGAGTATTCATTTGAATATAGGTTAAAGGATTTGCAAATCGTTTGCAAATCTGTTTTTATGTTTTACACCACATCCCAACTTCATTGGAATTGCGATTTGTAATTAGAACACATTCAAACTTATTAAAATACACTTTATAAACTCATTGTAAATGTACTCAAAAAATTTGCTGCACACTGGAACGAAATACTGTACGTATTGTAGTGTCTGTGTGGTAGCAACAGTATGTGCCTGAAAGAGGCCTGGTGGGGGGTTATGTAACTTCGGTGAGCCTGTGTGTGTGTTTGGGCGTGAGCTGCGGCCAACAGCAGCTCTTGCATGAGTGTGCTAATTGTGTTCATGTGTTTTACTGTTCTCTCTGTGTTCATCAAATAACTGTAAAGTGCCCCAGCGACCGTGGCTACGAAACACCCACCTAGATCTTTTCCCAGTTGAAGTGACTCTGAAGCCATGTTGTGTTCTTCAGGGGTCGCTACCTGGTCGCCCTGGGACGCTCTTGGCACCCCGAGGAGTTCACGTGTTCACAGTGCAAGGTGGTCCTGGAGGAGGGAGGCTTCTTCGAGGAGAGAGGTTCTGTTTTCTGTACCAAGTGCCACGATAACCGCTACGCACCGAACTGTGCAAAGTGCAAAAAGAAGATCACGGGGGTATAAGAAAATGAATTTAATGAGACTAAACATCCGCTGTTTTAAACAGGACTTAATGGATGTAAATGCATGTTGTAGCCGAGGTGAAAATAAAACATTTACAAGCTTTTCTTGCTACATCAGGAAATCATGCATGCCCTGAAGATGACCTACCACGTTCAGTGTTTCAAGTGTGCAGCTTGCAAGACTCCTATCAGGAATCAGGCCTTTTACATGGAGGAGGGAGAGCCTTACTGCGAGAAAGGTGACAACTCACAACGCACTCTACATTAAAGCTCAGTAGCCTAAATAGGCAGACGCCATGGAAAGTGATGCTATGAGGTGAAATGAGACGCAGCGTTCCGTTTGTTCGTATGATGTGTGGAAACACAACCACACGGGCAAATGCACACCACATTGTGATTAATCATATTTATAGAGATCTTCCCTGGTATTGCCTATATTAAACCTAACTATAAATGCACATCAAGGCCACAGTGAAAAGTAAAAAAGATATAGGAATAAATGAAGTTAGACATAATTAAGGTTGTAATTTTAGGAGAAAACAAGTGGAAATTCTGAACTAATTGTACATCAATAATATTGTGAGTATTAATGTTTTCTAGTGCTACGCTATGTGTTGGATTTATCTTACCCAACATTATAAAAAATAGACACAAAAGGAATGAAGACACTGGTTTCTTTTTCTCATGAGGAGGGCGTATGGGAGATTGTTCAGATCACAGTCTCTCAACACACTCTAACCAATCTCTCCCGTCGCTCCTGCATTTATTTGAAAATAGGAGGGTTTTTCCCAGACATAATGTTCTAAACAATAAGACACAACACAAAACATTGGACCAACACCTGTCACGTCCCCGACCACATCCGATCACGTCCTTGGTCCAGGCGCCCTTCCATTGGATGATGCTGAGTCATCTTTTTGAAGGCGAGACATCTAAAATCGTCCATAATACTAATGCAAGCTAAGCAAATAAATGATAACTTCTAAAATATATTTAACATTTCCCTCCTGTTTATCATGTATTTGCACAAATTCTCATACCATCTTACAGTCACTTCATTTCGATTTTTAACTGTAGAATCATTTTTATGAAACAAATACATTTACACTCAGAGTAAACTTGTCATACATGAATGTTGTAGTTTAAACATCGTAATCATCTGCTTCAGGAAACAAATCAGTTAAAGCGAAATCATCATTATCATCATTATCATCATACAGTAATGGATACATCAGCTCCATACGGTTCTTCATGTGGGTTATGGCTGTGGTGATTAATTTACTGATTAATGCCCGAATGCATGGGGTACAATAACATCCACACAATGTCAGAATGGCTGCAAAAACAGCAATTGATATCAATATTGGTGAAATTAGGGTTTTGTATTTACCAAAAACGTCCATCTAGCTGTCCCACAAGGAGTGTTGATTGAGGGTCCGTAGACCATCGATGGCTCTGGTCAAGCTGCCATCTGAAGCAGTATTGTTTGTTCTCCAAACATACCGCAAACACCTCCCTCTCTTGCGAGGAGCATGTCGACAGCTATGCGGCCTTGGAACGTCCTTGAGCTGCTCGTGCACAGCTTCCAACCCACTCTGAGTCCAATTTCCTAATCTCTGTACATTGAAGTGGATATAGTTTATCCCATCAACATTTTTATTAATCGTACACCAACAGCATATGAAGTATTCAAATCCTCCTGCAACTTGGTCAGCTAATTTGTATTGATTAGGAACCCCACGAGGAACACCTATGGCGTCGATGTATGTTTTATGTTGGATAATTTTGCCTCTGCCAGGATAAATCTCTTTTTTGTCAAGTATGTCCAAAACACACAAGGAATTTGTCTCCGGTAGCCTATAGTTGCATACCAGTCATATCCAAATCCCCAATTCTGCCCATTCTTTTGAGGATCATTGGTGAGAGCCGCATATGGAATTATGATTAAAGCAGCTTGATTTTGGGGGGCACAAAATATTAAACCGTTTTGCCGCATTTGGAGGCCATGCCCACAATTTTGATCATCAGCTGTACTCCTTTTGATACGAGTTAATGATTCAAAATTCTTTATTATTGGGTTCGTCATATTGGTCCAGTTGGTAGGTGATTTTCTATCTAAAAATGGGTTTTATCATTGAGGGTGGGACGTCCCATGTACCACAAAAACAAAACCAACACCATAGTAGCCAAAGTTGCTACGTAACAACTTATCGAATCTCATAACCAACGTGGGTGTGCCTTTCTGCTGAGTTCTCACTAAAAGGGTTGGTGTCTTTTTTCTTCACTGACCAGCAAGCGTTTTCAGAATCTACACATCTGCTCCCGCTCCGTTATCAGACTTTTGCTCACCTTCCCTATTTGAGTACTCAGCTGAAATGACTCTTTTACAGTGTGTTAAATGAACCCACGTGTTTCTTTCTGCTATTTTTTTAGGGCTGTAAAGTGTCAATCTATCTGTGCCACCATCCCTCCGGTTGAGACATGTGACACAGCATGGCTCAATATAGCAGCCCATTTGAATAGGTTATTATTTTTTTTTTTTTTCTGTGCTAATGTAAATTTCATTTTGTAGTTTTGCACTTTGTTTTTCCCAATAATTAGGTTATTGTTGTGGAATACTCATATTGGCTATCAGTATAGATTGTACCATCTTCATTTATCATTAGTTTGCATGCCTCGGTTAATGCTACTAATTCAGCAGTTTGTTCAGCCAATTCCCTATAATCATGCTGCGTGCCTTCATTAAGTAAGGGTATTAGTGTGGCTGGATTTAAGGTTGTGCATCGCTCAACAGTCAAATGTGGTTGTGACAGCAAGATGGCAATGCAAGATAAATGTCTTGCAGGTGATAAAAACGCCATATTGGTTTGCAATAGGAGAGCAGACACTGTATGTGGGACCTTAAGGGTGAACTGCTCTCTACTGCCGTCAAGGCTGCCACAAATGCTCTGACACAATGTGGTAATGCACACGTTACGTTGTCCAATTTAGTTGAAAAATAAGCTATTGGTCTTAGCTTATCACCGTATTGTTGTGTAAGTACGGAGGCCATGCAATAGCTTTTACAATCTACCATTTGAATGAATGTTTTATCATTAAATTTGGAAGGCCTAGCGCAGCACTGGACACCAAATGTTGTTTAATGTCACAGAAGGCCTTTTCTGCCTCTGTACTCCATTAAACAGATGATGTCATTTTAAGGTTGTCTTCATACATTAATTTTGACAATGGTGCAACAATTTCTGCATAGTTTGGAATCCATGCTCTACAATAATTTGTCAGACCTAAAAATGATTATTATATGTTTCTTCATCTGTGGTTTAAGATTTTTTAAGACTATAGCTTTCCTGTCTTCTAATATAGTCCTTCCTCCTACACTGAAATTATGGCCTAGATATTTGACTTGCCTTTTACATCATTGCAATTTATTTTTGTTAACTTTATGTCCCTCTTCTGTTAGATGATGCAGCAAGGCCAATGAATCCTTGCATGTCTCTCCATCTGTAGATGCCAGAAGACATGCGTGTTGTCATAACTTGTAAATAAATTGTTGGACTTTCACAGTAACCTTGCGGTAATCTAGTAAATGTATATATATATATATATATATATTTTTTTTTTTCTCAAATGTGAATGCAAACTATAATTGACTGTTATTTTCTATTGGTACTGAAAAGAATGCATTACTTATGTCCACTACTGTAAATACAGTAGCGTCTGGTCTTAATGAATTTAACAATGTGCGTGGGTTTGGTACGCATGCTGCTCTCTGTATTACTGCAGCTCATCACATTCTTTTTTATCTTCTATTTTTGTGATAAGCTGCAAGGCTACAGACAACAGGGCCTTTCCCATGTTTAACGGTGGTTTGTCTGGGATATCGATTGTGTAATAGAATGTACTTTCTCTGTTTTCCAGTGTTACATAGAGGTCCTCTCTTTTTAATTTATGTTTAATTCATGTTTGAGTACAAGTCCTAGTTGGAATAAGCCATCTCTTCCCAACAAATTCACAGGGCACTCCGGGACTTCAAAAATGGGCATTCTACAAGTTCTCCCGTGTGGGTCTCTAATGCTCCTGTATCACAAAGAAATTTCATTTCTTTCCCATTTACTGACAAGGTTATTTCAGGTTTTTCAGTGTCCAAACTCAGAATGTCCTGTAAATTGAAATCCACCTCCTCATTCTCTGTAATATTTACACAAGAGGATTTGTTGAGTTGGGAAGCAGGCTGGCCTAGTCATGCGGTAGTTTGTCCGTATTCTCTTTTATTTTATATAACATGATTCCTGCAACGCGGCTATTTTTTGTGTATTTAACCAACCATTAAAGCCATTTTCGGTTATCCCTGTCTCTAAATATTAAATTTTATCAGGATCCTGTTTTTTTTTCTTTTAAATTTAATTTAATGAACCTCCAACCTTTACACTGCACTGTATTCCTGTTTTTTATTTTACTACTTCCTTTCCCCATTTGAAAGAATTTGGTTCAGTGTAATACTACCTAGGGTAGTCTAGAACACTGTTTCTTTTCAGTAGGACGGTGATTCAAATTTACTTTCTGTGGTAATTCTCACTTCAACTCTTTCGAGTGGAGAATTCTTGCCTTTGCATCCACAAAAGTCCACCGTTTACTTTCCCACTGTTTTGGTATGGAATGAAAAACCTAGTGGTTTCCCATTTCCCATTTACACTCTCATTCAAACAGTTTTCATTCACACTGGCTCGTCAGAGGACTCCGCCGTCCTATACGGAATTTAACTACGTCTGTCAACAGCTCATTAGAGGACTCCGCCGTCCTATACGGAATTTAACTACGACGCCACGAAACTTTCCTAGTTTCTTTATTCATTAAACACGGAATTTAAGTACGTACAGGACTCCGGCGTCCTCGCGGAATTTGTCGGACTCCGCCGTCCCTCCATTACTTGCCAGTGACTAGTATTACACAAGGTTTATTAAACACGGAATTTAAGTACGTACAGGACTCCGCCGTCCTCGCGGAATATGTCCTTTTTCCTAAAATTTTTTTTTAAATTTAACTCACCAGTCGTCTTCAATCCTGTGGATTGTCGTCAACCTTCAGATCCCAGTTGAGGAGGACGAAGACCAGTCCCGTAAAGGGTCTTACTTGCCGTGGCCACGGTCTCTTAACTGGAAGTCGGCTCCACAACTGGAATCCTCGGGTGTGTTGACATCCAGCTCGAAGGACCAATTTAATGTTGGATTTATCTTACCCAACATTATAAAAAATAGACACAAAAGGAATGAAGACACTGGTTTCTTTTTCTCATGAGGAGGGCGTATGGGAGATTGTTCAGATCACAGTCTCTCAACACGCTCTAACCAATCTCTCCCGTCGCTCCTGCATTTATTTGAAAATAGGAGGGTTTTTCCCAGACATAATGTTCTAAACAATAAGACACAACACAAAACATTGGACCAACACCTGTCACGTCCCCGACCACATCCGATCACGTCCTTGGTCCAGGCGCCCTTCCATCGGATGATGCTGAGTCATCTTTTTGAAGGCGAGACATCTAAAATCGTCCTTAATACTAATGCAAGCTAAGCAAATAAATGATAACTTCTAAAATATATTTAACACTATGGCTGGTGGGATTTGAGTAATATTCATAATAATTAATAATTTAATAATAAAACATCAACGTTTCCAATTTGCAAAAGTCATACTTTAATGAACAAGGAAAAATAGGAATATCACAATAACGCAAAAAGTTTGAGTTTTATGAAAATAAATGCATATTGCAAAAAGAAGCCTGGATTTAACGAGGCAAAGTCAGAATTTTATGAGAGCAAAGATGTAATTTTACATCATGGTATTACCAGAATAAAAGTCCAATATTAAAAGACAAAGACAGTCTGATGTTACCTGATCAAATACTGTAAAGACAGTGGCTGCTGGTCTCAGAGTGGTGCGTTTATATTTCTGGGAACTTTGACAGTCATTTAAAAATGACTATTCTCTAATGTTCTTTTTTTTAAAATTATCTTTTAAAGTAAAATAAAAAAAAAATTGACCTTACAAGAAAATGTTTGTAAAACGTTCTCATGTGATACTGTATAAAGATGAAAAAGAAACACAACAATTTTTTTGCAGTAAATTTGCTTCTTTCCTTTGCTAATACAGTCCCAGTTCAAAATTTGCTGGTTCGTTGCCCCTTAGTGCAGATTTTCGCAAAGTATAGACAGAAATATTGAAGATTACGTATATTGTGCTGGGATGCATCTGTGTAAATGAGGAAGCATGAATAAAAATAGAAGCTTGCTCCAAATCTTAAATTGTCGTGTTGCATGAGAACTTTGTATCACATTTTTTACACACATTTTGTCTCCTATAAATATGCCGAAGGCTCGAAATGCGTGGAGGGGTAGCGGGCTCTGTCACAACTGGTGACTCAAATGTCTCAAATGTTAGTTGTGTTGTGGAGGGAAATGCAGATATGTTTTGGGGAAAATCTCACCCTCGCAGGAATAATACACACACACACACACACAGTAGTGGCTTTGACATGATGGCGGGGGGGAGTCGCACTTGATGATGATTTTCAGATAGTGTAGACCAGTGATTCCCAACCAGTGTGCCGTGGCACATTAGTGTGCCATGAGCGCTCTTCAGGTATGCCGTGGGAAATTATAAAATTTTACTTAATTGCTCAAAAAATTATGTTTACAAGAAATCTTTCTTCATCTTCTTATACCAGTAAGGCATAGTGACAGACAGAACAAATGAATGGTCTTCTATTAGAGGGCAGGAGGCGGCACGGTGGACGACTGGTTAGAGCGTCAGCCTCACAGTTCTGAGGACCCGGGTTCAATCCCCACCTGTGTGGAGTTTGCATGTTCTCCCCGTGCCTGCGTGGGTTTTCTCCGGGCACTCCGGTTTCCTCCCACATCCCAAAAACATGCATTAATTGGAGACTCTAAATTGCCCATAGGTGTGAATGTGAGTACGGATGGTTATTTGTTTCTATGTGCCCTGCGATTGGCTGGCAACCAGTTCAGGGTGTACCCCGCCTCCTGCCCGATGACAGCTGGGATAGGCTCCAGCACGACCGCTACCCTAGTGAGGAGAAGTGGCTCAGAAAATGGATGGATGGATAGAGGGCAGGAAGTATATACAGAAATTAATGTATCCACTTTTTGTGACATTTTTGTTTGTTGGTGTGCCGTGAGATTTTTCAATTGTAAAATATGTGCCTTGGCTCCATAACGGTTGGAAATCACTGGTGTAGACTAGCTGGCGCTTGAAAGTGGTTCTGGCTCTTCACCCACTCTAGCTGATCCTGTCATGAGTGGATTAATTCTGTGAAAGGGCGATCATTATGTAACTTGCGCTCGTGCCCAGACGCAGTTTCAGAAATAGGAAGCTAAAAAAAGATTTATTTGGTCGTTTCATTTCCCACATGACGGACGGGCATGCAGGTACTTCAGACACATAACTATTTGTATACAACACAGTTAAAGTCAACTTTCCGTAACATGTCCCCTTTAGAGAACACAGTTTTAAGGGCTTTTTCTTTCCAGATTACGAGAAGATGTTCGGCACCAAATGTCACGGCTGCGACTTTAAGATCGACGCCGGGGACCGCTTCCTGGAGGCTCTGGGCTACAGCTGGCACGATTCGTGCTTCGTCTGCGCTGTGAGTCTTTCTCGTTCACATCTTCTCCTAGCATACTGGGAACGCCTAGAAAATATCTGACATACAGTTCTGTGAAGAAGTATTTGCCCCCTGCTCATGGCCTTATTTTTTTTGTTTTACATGGTTTCCCCACTTTAATGTTTAAGCTCATCAAACAAATGTAAATATCAGACCAAGATAACCAAAGTAAATGTAAAATGAGGCCCCCAGGCCATACCTTACAGGTCTACGGCCATGTTTTTCTAGTAGTTAATGTCCACCCAGATGTGATGCGATTGTGCGGGTGTGCACGAAGACAACGTAAGCCATTCCCTCATGTTTGTGACCTCTCGTGTCTGAAGCTGTGCCAGATCAACCTGGAGGGGAAGACGTTCTACTCCAAGAAGGACAAGCCCCTCTGCAAAGGCCACGCCTTCGCCCCCGTGTGAGAGACGTCCTCGTCCGAGATCTTCGTCTCCTCCTCAGTCACACGCAGCCTGTGCTCAATTTGGATGTTAGAAGCTTAGCGCTCTGCTCCTGTCTCTCCTACCAAATACTCAACGTGTCACTCGACTGGATCGAGTCGACCCATTCAACCGTGCCATTGTATTGTTTACCTTCAGTTCACTCTGATTACATTGGAGTTTTTTTTTTTTTTTTTGCACCCATTTTCATTTCCAGAAACTTTCCACTGGATGTTGGGTTTAGGAATGTTGAACACGTATGGAAAATAACTTTCCAATGGAATTAATGAGACTTTATGGGAAATGTCCGAAAATCTTTAAAAACCTGTATTATAGACAAACAAAAGACATTGTTTTATCATATGCAGACATGCAAAATAATACATTTGATTAATTTGTAATTAGTAGTAGAAGTTCTTTCATTGACCAAGAAAATCAATACAACCCATGAATGTGGAATATATAAACAAACATTGACACGCACACCTACTTATTGACAGTTTAAGGCACAGTTGTCAAACTGATGGCCCGGGGGCCAGATCCGGCCCGCCACATCATTTTATGTGGCCTGCGAAAGCAAATCAAAATTGCTCATTGTGTTCTGGTGTAATACCATTGAGATATTTCCAATCATTTTTTTTTGGTACCAATCCCCCTTTGAAAAGAAATGTAATCGTTGAAAAACATGTTTTTATAGGCTTCTGATTTCAAAACTGGTTATTCATCACTGTGTTGTGTATACTGTATGTAATTAGAATATATGTGGTAATCTTTCATTTATATGGGTTCACAGTTGCGGCCTTCCATGGGAAGTCATAACTATGGTGTGGCCCGTGACAAAAATGAGTTTGACACCCCTGGTTTAGGTTTTTCAATTAACCTAACAAGCATGTTTTTGGAATGTGAGAGGAAGCCAAAATACCCAGTGAAAACCCAGGCAAGCATAGCGAAAACATGCAAACTCCAGACAGGAAGGCCACATGCCGCATTTGAACCCTCAACCCTGTTAACCACTCAATCACCATGCTGCCAACTGTTGAATATAATAAACGTTTCTTACTGTATGACCGTCTCACTCACCATTTTAGCTGTCATTGGGGTTTTGGACCTCATCAAGTGAACTTCCTCAACATATTTGGCATTGTTAGAGGTCCCCTTCAATCAAAATAAAAATTTTTGTGTACTGTTTTATGCATAACATAGGTCAAAATGAGTTGTGACGGGGTTTAAGTTTGACATCTATGCGGTTTGTTGATTGAACGCAATAGCCTTTGAACACCAAAACCACTTGCAAACTACAGGATTTGAAATTGCTGACGGTGTGATGTAGTTTTGCCAAGCTGTTTTCCTCTTTAGATTGCAAACCAATCAGAGCAAAGCTTATTTATAGATTGAATATTAATAAGAAATCCATCCATTTCAACTGACAAGCGTAAAAGAACAACTGGAATAGGTTGAAAAAGAACATTCTGGGCATTTCTAACCCAAATTTCCCCCAAAATTAATGGGAGGGAACCTCTAAGTTTTACTACTGATTCAATTTCAATATGATGGATACGCTATAGTATTTACGCTGCAAGATGTTTTTCCTCTCCCAAAACACAATAGGCTATGCTATTGACTGGCGACCAGTCTAGGGTGTAGTCAGTCTTTTCTTTTCAAAGATAGAATTTAATTACAAAAACAGTTACTCTCATCCTACATTTATTAATTTGTTTTTAATTTCCAGGCTGTTGTTGAATATGTATTTCTATTGCTTTACATTATACTTTTTTTTTTTTTTTAAATAACTGCTTGAGTAAGTGAAGAAACATGTTATGATGCTTCAACAATGTGCTAGTTAACATGTAACGTTTCCTTCACCAGAGTAATCAGTGATCAATCTTGTAATCTATCTATTACTATCTCTCCATTTCCTACTTTGTCAAGTCAGATCTGCAAGATATAATGTACAAACTGATTTTTAAAATAGCCTTAAACTACTTTTTGTCGCCATGACAACACAGGATGCAAGTAAAAGACTTAGTCCTTGAATAAACAATATATAATTTATTTACAGAGATTTCAGGTTCAATTACTATACATACCTTTCTGAAATGTCATAGATTGATATATATATCTATATACATAAGGCCAAGTAAATACTTGAAAGCACTTAGAAACGAATTTCAAAAACTCTACCAACAAATCCATCATTGTCCAAAAAGTACAGAAAATCTCCCTTTGCTTAAGTTTTTCCTTTGCCACAAAAAGTCTCGACAACAATTTACATTGACGGTAAAAACACAAAAGGTAATATAACAAAAACAAAATAAAACAGAAAATAGGGATTATACAATTGCATAAGCGCAGTGGCATGTAATAAGTACAGCATTTTTGAATGCAGAAAGGCAAGGAACATTGACTCAAAAACAGAAAAAGTTCACAAATACAAAAGCCTACTCAGACAAAAAGAAAAAAACAATAGCAACGTCATGTAATGAACACGCATACACACACCTTGACTTGAAATAGTAACGAGTGATACAAAATGTACAGTTGTGATGTAAGCAAATGTGGGATATGCCGGCAGCCAGTTTAGTGGGACGTGCATTCATTCATTCACTCACTCACTCACTCACCCACTCACTCAGAGCGACTGAACAACTGCCACGGCTTATCAAACAAGGCCACCGTCTTCCTCCAGCCGATATGTACTGTAAATGCTGACACTTGTAAGTGATGGCAAACAAACAACAAACACATAAAGAGCCTCTCTAAAGCCTTATAACACTGCAAAAAGTCTCCACTGCTAGATCGCCAAACAACAGTTAAATAGGCAAACACGTCACGATTTAACTTGACAAATGCCGCGGAACTTAAGTGTCATTTTTTTTTAAAAATTATTATTATTTGGCTTCATATTAAAATATAATTTACATTTCTTTACAAAGTGATCACACAAACACACACAGTCAACATTACGGCTTAAATAACAGAAAGATGTGGATGCTCGCCACACAGCATTGCAATGAAAAGGATGAGGGAAAACTTTGGTTACCAATTTAGCTCACACGCACAGACACACACACTAAACTTTATGCAAAATGACAGCATGTGGCTGTGATAGAAAAAGTATTATATTACATGTGAATGTGATCCTTTTCAACAAGATTTATTTGGTGAGATGAACATTTTGTGTCAGAAGGCTACTACTGTCAGAAATGACACAAACACTTGGTGTCGTGGCATCTTGGGACCAAACGCTCTCTGGTGGTTGGAGAAAGTGGAAATAAAAGTCAGGTGGAAAAATAACCAAGGAGTATTAGGGCCACAATCAAAAGTGGAAAAAAATATGCAGTATTACTAAAAAAAAAAAAAAAAAAATCCAAATTTATTAGAATAAAACATGGGAAAATTTGATCTTACAAGAAAAAAGTGGGAATTTTATGATGAAAAAGTCATAATTGTACACAAATAAAATTATAGTTGCAAAAGACTAAATAATAAAACATTTATAGTGCTAATACTACACACAACTTTTTTAAGTTGAAATATGAGAAAAGTTTCATTTGAGAAAAAAAAGAAGAAGTTAAAATAATGTTAATACCTACAATGGTCCAAGAAAAATCTGTCATTTTACTAGTTGACTTATTTCACATACACTACAGTTTGCGTTTTTGACTCTGGGGCGGGCTCAACAAGAAACTAGCTTGTAGCTCCGCCCCTAGTCGTCATGGTACCAAACGCTGTTGTAGTGATGACACACGTTTCAGGGAGGCGGGGTGGCTCCTTTGGCCCGGGACCCCCGCCCCCCGCCCCCCCTGCAAAACAGGTTACAACAGGTTATGTTGAGTGTGCTAAAATATTAAAGTCATAAATGAATTCGAACAAAATATTTTACATGCATAAAGTAGTCATTCTAGAAGAATTTAGTCACAATATGAGGTCAATTTTACAAGATGTATGCAATAAAAATATATGTATTTTCTTTTAAGATTTCAGGAAAGCCAGGAAAAAAAAGTTTCAATTTTCCCATTTATGACTTTCATCACATTCCAACTTTTCTTGGGACATTACAACCTTTTTCCATGTAACATTGTGACTTTTCATTCTCGCCACATTATGACTTGCCTCTATCTTTTTCCAAAAAGTCAGACTATTATAATGACATAACAAATAAATTCTCATTATATTAGGACTGTTATAATATCACAGCATTATTCTGGAACTGTTTCTTAATTTTCTATTGGTTTGTGGCCCTAATAGTCCTGAAGCTGCAGTAGCTGTGGAATTACAGTGTCGGCACATTAAAACTAAGTGTCCCCTTTGCAAAGCACACGGAAACATAAAAGTACATTCCAAAAATCAGGACAATCATAAAAAGAAGCTCCGGTGTGTCGAGGGGCTTTGGAGCCTACGCCAGCTGTTTGACTGAGTGTGTCTTGAATGAGGGAGCGAGGGCGGGCAGGGGGTCTCCTGACAACTTTATGGACATCACATGCAACCCTGAGGAGGAGCGCACTCACACGCAAAATGGCTGAACTGGGGATCGAAACTCCGGATGTTCTCTTTGTGTATGCGGCCTGGTTGTAAATGCAGCTGCAAGAAACGTGGTACCGGAACAGAAAAGCGCACCAAACATGGCTTCTTCATAAAAACGACTCTATAAACAAAGTGGCCCTTTAAGTAGACGCTATCTACCGCAGATTATTCGGTCAACAACAAACATTAAGTGTGCCTCACAATTAAAGCAATTAAAGGACACGTCACTTAGGACTGTGATGTCATCCGTTGCTTCCCAAGTGTTTAGAGGCCCCGCAGCGCCTTCATTAGCGATGGCACGTGAACTTAAGTGAAGAAATGAGGGAGTCCTCGCTGTAGAGAACACACATGTAACATTGAGACAAAGTGTGGCGGGGGGTTGGTAATTTGGGGTCCTCAGATGGACGTTCCATCGTATTGCAGAAAGCTCCTGCTTTAAATACTGTAGCAGATCTCCTTGATATGCACTTCATGTACATGTACTAGTATGGTCTTTGTCCTCACTAGCACTGGTAGAGTGACTGTCTTATTACTGTAGTAAGGCCTTGAAAATAAAATCCCTTATTTTATTCCCAAAAGTCTGATTTTTGAATTTAATCTATTTTATCTCCTCCAATAAAAAGAAAATGCAAATGACAATGACATTGTTCAAAACTTGGAAGTGGCCCTTTAAACACAACCACCAATACATTTATAATACAGTTTAAATAATTGTAAATCTATAATTTAACAATAATGAATAAAAAATATTCCCTTTGGGATTAATATGTAACAACAACAACTGTCACTGAACATAAATAAAAGGTGCTGAAATTGAAAAGGAAACAGTGGCTCTTAAGTAAACTAGCTCCTAGTGTGCGTCAGCAGACTACGGAAGCTGCCGTGGGGTGGGGGGGGGAAGATTTTAAAAAAGATGAGACCTTAAGCTTTTTGTATCCACTACTGTATGACATTTCTGCCCACTAGCACTTCTACTACAAGTGAAATAGAACAATTTTATAATCACACTAGTAGTACTAGTAGACCCGTGTGTGTGTATATATGTGTGTGTATGTGTGTATATATATATATATATATAAATAAAATTATGTTTAGAAGTAATCACCTAGTTAGTAGTAAGACAGTCGTTATACTAGTGAGGACAAAGAGCCATATTCTACTGTGTGCGTAAGTCAGAAAATGCGCGCAGCTGAGCGCTTTTCTGGCTGCGCGCATTCTCCCATCCACTCAAATCTGGCGACGACACATCTGTTACGGAAGGTATTTTCATATTTCATACGTGTGTGACTTTATGTTTTCCAAATTGATTTCTATGACATTCACATGTCTCAAGAAAACGCCATGCTCCATGATTTACAGCCAGCCTCAGACTTATGCACGAATGGGAGAATATGACCCAAAGAGTGCATTAGTACCTGAAACATAAGATGGATATCAAGGATATTGAATAAAGACTCTAAGGGCTTTCTATAGATTTCATTTTTCAAAGGAATTAAATGACTCTGTCATTGTTAGACAACATTAAGTGCTACATAAGACATGGAATTATGTATGAAATAATTTGGGGGTGTTACTGAGCTGCTTGAATATGATTCTCTCAGTGGAAATAATTAAAACTGTGTCCTCCTACATTGCCTGATCTAAAACAGACAGCTCAGATGGTCTATTTCCACTGCATGTATTCTTCCACCCTGCTTGTCTTCTCCGCCGTTTCCTCTCAGCCTGTTAGCACTCGCCGTCCGACACCAGGAAGATCATGGCTTCCTGCTTGCCGATGTCCGCCATGACGGCGGCCAGCTGGTTGATGTTGCCGCTGTGGAAATGTTGCGCCTCCCACAGGTCGAGGATGGCCGAGGTCGGGCTCGCTTTGGACGCAAAGAAGCCCATGTGTCTGCATGCACAACAATAACAATTACACGAAGAACAGCAATCAGTTGAAATGAATCAGAATTATTTGGGCTACAAAATGATTCATACTCGGGACACATTTCCAATTAAAGGAGACATATTTTATTTCCATAATTTAAAACATTTTCTTTTTTGTTCAGTGCAGCTCCACTTTTCCATAACAGTGCAGAACGGCTCGCTTACAGACAGAGACCTTTAAAAAAATATACAGTACAAGACATTTTTCATAATATGTCCTCTTTAAAGGGATTGAAATTATTATTTTTTTGTTGAACGGGTCTTCCAGCCAGAGACAATAAGAAAATGACATTAAGACATTCTCGAAAAAGGGACACAGTACAGAAAATTTACTTTTGAATTGCTTGTAGTTGGCTCTCTGGAGTGCCATTAATTGTTTAATTACACAATCAAGTAAACTTTTGTTAGATGCCTATTCCCAAAAATTTGTCTGTAAGTGAGCTGTTCTACATTGTGCAGAATTGTGACTTAAGTTGCCTAATTTTCACAATCCCGCCCCCGACACCGTTTCTCCATACAGGACAAGACAGGCCATTTTCAAGCAATTGCTGGGATTTAATTTTTAGTTGAATTTATTATACTGATTACAATCCCTGATGAGGAAATGGAAGATACACTGTCTGATGCACTATAATGTCAAAGCCGAAAGGTAAGCAGAGCTACAGTATTTTGTTTGGCGATGAAACCGCTGGATGCACTGCTTTTATGGATCCGCTAAAATAATTGACAAGTTTATTCAGGAAGCTTGGTGATGAGGTGCTACCTTCACAACTGAAAATGTAATCCATGCTATGCCGGTTGCACTTTTTATTTTTTAAAGACGGCTAGATACCTTCTATTGAGGAATTCGTGGGGTAAAAAAGTGTCCTTTAACACATCTTAGTCTTTTTCCATGTCTGTGTGTCATTTACTGCCAGATCCCTACTCAACAAAGAATTCACTTAAACTCAACGTGTTCAAAGTATGAGTAATTTTGGTCTTTAATGTCTATATACTATACGTCGATAATATGGCAATACACAATGTATTTCCATACATTTGGGTCTGTTGTAGTTCATTTCAAAGGTATTTGATTGGTTTGGATTGAGGTCAGGGCTCTGAAGTTTTTCCACACCCAATCGTGCCTTTCTGGACACTTTTATGCATGGGGAAGAGAAAAGCGCCTTGTTCAAACTGTTCACACAGAAGAATACAATTGACTCAAAAGTCAAATGAAGATTCAGAGGGAGGCCCGATTCTTGACTGATTAGTTAATTAAAATGTTTTTCAATACTTTACTTTTGGCATTTATTCCAGTGAGTCTCTACTAGCTTTCACCAACTTGTGAAGTTGTAGCGTGCAGCAAATTGTTACATCCGAATTGGATTAGGGTCCTCCAACTGCTGTAAAACAAAACTAAAAAGCAATTTTCATTTGAAGCCCAAAAGCAGCTTTAAAGCAAAAGCCCCATTCGTCATTATTTGATGTTGAAATGGGTCCTAAATCCCATTGAGTAAACCCGATATGGACTTCTCACAGTTCACACGGTAGGAAGTGACCTTTTGCCATTTTAGGTGCTCAACCTTTTCCCATCGAGTCCAATCAATGACAACAAAGTGGCTGCCCCAATGGGCTCTATATTTGATGTTAAGTGCTGCCTGATCCCTAATGTACTCGCACACACTGATTAGATTTAATGCCCTTTTTTCTGTTTGCCTTGCCGCGTCTACAGCCTTAACTCTCAAAGACAGCACACGTGGACTAAAAACATTCAAACAACTCGACGTTTGCACACCACCGAATACTTTCCACCTTGACAAAGGTCACTAACAGTGTTTGTTTGCACTATTGAAGGAGAGCAGTGTCGTTCTGCACAATTTTGGAGGGCAAGCTTCTTGCTATTATTTAGTTTTTCAAATGTTTTAGCAACAAGTTTATTATATTCAATAATTTCAACACCCAAAGGGACATTAGATAATGAATAAATTATAGAAACATTATTGCATGTACAACAACTACAAAATGATGTCACCGTATGCAATATAGTGATCTCCAACACACCACAATCAGAATTTCTGCCATTACAAAAACAAAAATTCTCAGTGTTAATTGACACTGCCAAAGTTGTAATAATTATGCTTATTATTGGCCTTGTAATTTTCAGTGATGTGGAACTGTTCTGTATCATATTGAGAGCTGTACGTAATATTTTTGACTCACGTTACTAATTGGGGTACAAAAGACAGCTCTCAGTATGATATTCTACACCAGTGCATTAAATACAGGCAGCACATTGACTGTCCTACCAGGGAAAATAACATTTTAGACCACTGCTACACTACGCTAAATAACGCATAGCATGCTATACCTCGCGCAGCTCTGGGCTCGTCTGATCATTGCTTAATTCACACAATACCAACATACAGGCAAGAACTTAAATGTGCGAAGCCTACGGTGAAAACAGTGAGAAAGTGGACCAACGAAGCAAAGATTGAACTTCAAAGCTGTCTAGACCGCACAGACTGGAGTCTCTTTGAAAATTCAGCTGGCAGCCTGAATGAATATAGGGACACTGTCACATTGTGTATCAGCTTCTGTGAAGATGTGTGTGTACCAACAGTCATTTTGCACTTTCAATAACAACAAACCGTGGTTCACTGCCAAACATACCATATTTTCCGCACCATAAGATGCACCGGATTGTAAGGCGCAGTCTCAATTACTGTAATGTACTATATTTCTGTACTTAAGCCATACATAAGGCGCACCATATTATTTGGCGCAACAAAAGATTAACAAAGCAGCAGGCCCAGACCTTGTGTCGCCATCCTGCCTCAAAGTCTGCACGGACCAGCTCGCTCCAGTCTTCAGACAGATCTTCAACAGATCTCTGGAACTGTGCGAAGTACCATCTTGTTTCAAATGCTCCACCATCATTCCAGTCCCTAAGAAACTTGCAATCTCGGGTCTGAATGACTACAGGCCTGTTGCCTTGACATCTGTGGTCCTAAAATCCTTTGAACGCCTCGTGCTGGACCAACTCAGGAGCGTCACAGGTCCCCTGCTGGACCCCCTGCGGTTTCCCTACCGAGCAAACAGGTCTGTGGATGACGCAGTCAACATGGGACTGCACTTCATCTTAGAACACCTCGATGACGTGGGGACCTACGCGAGGATCCTTTTCGTGGACTTCAGCTCTGCGTTCAACACCATCATCCCCGAATACCTCTCCTCCAAGCTTCTCCAGCTCAGCGTCTCGCCTGCCATCTGCCAGTGGATTTACAGCTTCCTGACGGGCAGGACACAGCAGGTGAGGCTGGGGGACACCACCTCATCCACACGCAGCATCAGCACTGGGACACCCCAAGGTTGTGTCCTCTCTCCGCTGCGCTTCTCTCTCTACACGAACAACTGCAGCTCAATCCACCAGGCTGTCAAAATCCTGACGTTTGCAGATGACACCACAATCATCGGCCTCATCAAAGACGGTGACACGTCTTTGTATCGACAGGAAGTGAAGCGGCTGGAGCTGTGGTGTGGCCGACACAACCTGGAGCTGAACACGCTCAAGACTGTAGAGATGATCGTGGACTTCAGGAGGCATCCTTCGCCACAGCTGCCCCTCACGCTGTGTCAACTGTCGAGACCTTCAAGTTCCTGGGAATTACAGTTTCTCAGGACCTGAAGTGGGAGATCAACATCAACACCATCCTCAAAAAGACCCAGCAGAGGATGTACTTCCTACGGCTTCTGAGGAACCACGGCCTGCCACAGAATCTGTTGAGGAAGTTTATCACAAGTCATCGAATCAGTCCTGTGTTCATCCATCACAGTCTGGTTTGATGCTGCTACAAAAAAGGACTCCAACGGACAATCAAAACCGCCGAAAAGATTGTCGGTACCCCCCTACCAACCGTTGAGGACTTGCAGGCTGCCAGAACTAAGACAAGAGCATGCAAAATCCTCTTGGACCCTCCACATCCTGGTCACCACCTCTTCCAGCTCCTTACCTCAGGTAGGCGCTACTGAACAATGCAAACTAAAACAAGCAGACCTTCCAACAGCTTCTTCCCTCTTGCCATTGACTTCTTAAACAGTTCACTCCATTGCAACATGCTGCCAATTTTTTGTCTTGAGTTTGTTGTAACATTTGTGTCGGCCAATTATACCTTACTCATGCACTCAATGTAGTAGTCTCGCCACGTTGTACTATTTGCATATCTGTTGTTGACCAATACTTGTCACTCATGTGCCAAAGTAGCATCTGCAACATTTGCACAATCGACATTGTCCCAGATTATCGCACTGCTAGTCACTTTAAACTGCATTCATTTCTTGAAGTCTCTGCGCCATTTGCACAATGGTCATTGCACTGGACTATTGCTATATTAGTCATTTCAAACGGCTCTAATTGCGAGAGGACGTCTCTTTGCTTAATTATGAAAAAAAAATAATAATTGTACTGGCATTACCAAATTACTTGCAAACCTTTTATTGCTCAGTGTCTGTCCCCCCCCCCCCAATGTCTTTATGTCTCGAAAGTGTTCTCTGTCAATTGACTGTCTGTTGTCGTACGAGAGCAGCTCCAACTATCAGAGACAAATTCCTTGTGTGTTTTTGTCATACTTGGCAAAGATGATTCTGATTCTGATCAATGAATACCTCTGTGACAAGTGGACATTATTATCTTTGAGAATACAATTTATTGTATTGGATATCGTTATATTGTGGGAGTGCTCATAATGTTGTGGAGTATTAAGATACTATAAATTAAATGTACAATTTGAGAATGGCAGAAGAGCAAATAGGAAGCTCCTATGTTTTATTTCCCGGTAACAAATGTAGTTGAGGCCAGATCAAACAACCCTAGAGGTTGTTGTCGTCTCATCTTCAGGCCTAATTGAGAATTGATTCTGCTGAGCAAAGCATTGCTAATTAAACCTGCACTACATCAATTCACTGGGTGATTAATCGGGGCAAATAAAGTTGATCGGATAAATTAACTTTACCTATTTGGTTTCATTAGGCGGGTAGAAATTTAATTTGTGTAAAAGGGATCAATGGCTGCAACTTCTTTTCAAATATGCCATCGAACACGGTCGCAGCTTGGCATGGAGCCACTACGCCAGATTTGCTGTTGATGGATTCTTTGCTTGTTACCTTTCCATGCCCTCAGCATTTTAAGGAAGAATGTCGCACTGACAGAGCAAAGCTGTATACATTCAGAAGCTTACCTGAACAAAACAACTCTGCAATGTTTAAATTGCTCAAATAAAGTTATCTACATAACTACCTATTGAATAAAGGGGGCTAGTGAGTATGACGCAATGCTCAGAATTCTAAGGTGTCCTATATAGTGAGCTCGCCATTTTGTAGTGCTGTTTGAATGTGGAGTGAGTAAGGAGGAAGTTATCCCCTTATATACCATATTTTCACGACCATAGGGCGCACCGTATTAAAAGGCGCAGTCTCAGTTACCGGGTCTATTTCTGCATTTAACACATACATAAGGTGCACCGTATTATTGGGCGCAGGCATGGTAAAACATAGGCTAGCTTAAAACATACGGTAGCATGCATGCACGCTAAAACAATATTTTTTTAAAAGGCAGCGGGAGCAAAACTGAGTTCGGTTGTACTTTATTGAAGTATTTAACAATGTACTCATCTTATTTTTTTTTATCAATCCTCATCCACAAATCCATCAAAGTCCTCATTTTCTGTATCCGAAATGAACAGCTGGGCAAGTTTTCCATCAAACACACCAGGTTCCCTCTGGTCATTGTCGGAGTCAGTCTCGTGGCCATGCGACTCCTCAGAAATGATACCGGCTTTTACGAAAGCTCGAACAACAGTGCAAGCAGACACGTTAGCCCAAGCATCTACAATCCATTCACAAATTCTGGCGTAACGCGCCTGGCGCTGCCTCCTAGTCTTAGTAAAGCTGTGTTCGCCATCTGTCATCCATCGCTCCCACGCCGCTCGCAACTTCACTTTGAACACCCTGTCCAGCGGTTGGAGTTCCTTCGTCAAGCCACCCGGAATGATGGCAAGCTCCGAGTTATTGCACTCAGTCGAATGGTGACTGTAGAGACGCTTCTCCCGGCTGTTCTTTGCTTATTAATCCATTGCCCGAGTTGGAAGACCACCTCGCCTTGTTTCCGCGGAAACTCAGCTTCGTCTTCTTGACTTGGCGAAGCTCGTTTTCCTGCTTCCTCCACTTGCGAACCATGGATTCGTTGATCTTGAATTCTCTCGCGGCTGCTTGATTCCCATGTTCCTCCGCGTAACTGATAACTCGCAGTTTAAACTGTGCTTCGTAAGCGTGTCTCTTCGTAGGTGCCATTTTCGGGGGTCCTAAACCACACCGATGTTGTTTTGCACAATGCACATACCGGCGCTATATACCTTCTGGGGGCGTGCCTTTAGCGTCCTTCTTCACGCACACCCTTCCCCCTTTAACGTCTGTGTGCTGTCGTCAGTCACGTCTGCCTTTCCTCTATATAAGCAGCGTGTCGGCAGGAAATGTTCCCAGTCAGTCAAGCGGAGCGCTCATCAAAGTCACACAACATTTACAGATTTTGGAACTCGGTGCACACATAAGGCGCGCCGCAATATATGGCGGCCCGTCCATTTAAGACTTTTATGTGCGCCTTATGGTCGTGAAAATACGGTAGTTCCCTCGATGTATCCCACGATGCAGTTTGAAAAGTAGCAAGCAACGATGGTCACCAGAAAATCAAATATATCCTATTATACACTGCACAGAATAAAAAAAATAAGATTTTCCGCTTCTGGAGATTGTTAGATTTTCAGCGGTAGACAAATTCATGAACTGAGGGTGGAAAATATCTTTAATATACATTAAGTAGCAAAAATATCTTTAATATACTTTAAATAAAGCATAACATTACAACATTGATGAACATAAAGTGCTCTGCCTGTATTATTGTTTTTAAAACCCACTCATCTGCCAACAATATGTTTTTATGATTTGTTTATTTGTTCATAATGATTACGTATGATCCACCAGCTGACATTGAAATTGCAACAGCAATGACGTAATTAACGGCGCACCCAAGTAGTGTTTGAAAACTATTTTTCATTTGACTGATGAGTGATGTAAGATAGTCCACGATATAAATATCGTTATGTAGGGAGTATGTGAATTATTCCGAGCACAGCCTGTGCAGAGTACATGTTCCTGGTAACAGCAAAGGATTCATCGGCAAACCATTACAGATGAAATAAATGACCATTTAACTATATTGACTGACAGCAAGACTCAGTGAATAACAATTTTATTTAAATGGTCACAATGAACTTTAGAAGTGTACAAAATAAAAGGGACGAGTGTACATCCATCTCAAATACGGTTGCTTCTGGCTTAAGTGGGGTCCAAGCATACTGACATTTAGGTCAAATTTGAGCATTTTCGTCACCTGATCAAAGTCAGCAAAGGCTGATGTCGCTGAAAGATTATCCTGAGTGATTATCCTGTGGTGTGTGTTAAGAATGAGTTTCCGAACCCGATCTGCTTAGAAAATAGTTGTGGCTGACAATTGTTAATATTTCTGTTCAATATTTATGATCGCAAATCTTTATGTTCGTGTTAGTTCGGCTGAGCCACAGACTCTGTGACAGTGACGTGGAATTGAACACAAAATAGTGGCGCAACTGGTTGTGTTGTATGTTTGTATAACGTGACTCCCAAGTCATTCACCAGGATTAAAAAAATTGACAAAGAGAAAAGTTTGTAGTTATGGAATAAATAGTTTCGATTTTTTTCCACTACTCCTACTACTCCTGCCCTTCAATTAACCTACCATGCATGTTATTGGGATGTGGGAGGAAACCGGAATACCTGGAGAAAACCCACACAGGCACGGAGGGAACATGCAAACTCCACACAGGCAAGGCCAGATTTGAACCCGGTCCTCAGAACTGTGAGGAAGATATGCTAACCAGTCGGTCGCTGTGCCGCCTTGACTTGAGACATGAGCAAAAATTTGAGATGCGAGTACACTTCAGACCCCCGCCACTAGATGTTAACAGCAGAATTCACATCATCCAGCCACCATGAATTCACATTAGTTTCCTTGCATTGAAAGGACAACATCAGTTGGTGGCGTTAATGTACCATTAATCTGGTTTGCCAAATGCCAAGAGACCCCACAGAAGAACAAGGAAGGAAAATATATTTGGTCCAGTCACATTTTGTGCTTGCATTTTTTGTGTGTCTGCAGGTTATCTGGAGAGCAAGTGTTTTTACGGTGATTTTACAATACTGTTAAAGTGCATTTAAAAAAATCAAAATAAAAACACTGGCTGCAATGGATGAATGGTGTTTCTATTCATTTCAAAGGGAAAGATGATTTGAGATAGGTGTTTTTAGATAGTGTGGTCACAGAATGACTTAAACTCATATCTCAAGGCACCACTGTATTTTAATCATGCTCAATGAGCTGACCTTTCATCGAGAAACTGGCTACTTTGTTGGCACAAGTGCCTGTTTGTCATTTCAAATATGTAGTATGTACTGAATGTATTATGATGCAAGCACTCTGCTCATCGAGTCAGTTCAATGCAGTTGTACTGAATTATTTGCTTGGCTTGTTCCAACGCACTGCCCTAATGAGTGATCAAGTAACACTCGCTCTTTACCTCTCAAGCTTGAGTCTTTGTGCGAGCATTCTCCAGTCGGCTCCGTTGGGACACGGGGCGTCCAAGCTGCTGCAGATCTTTTGCCTGATGAGGTACGGGATCTGAAAGGCGCTGGGCCCTGCGAGGGCAGTGGCATTAGTGTCCATTAACAGGAACTCGGAGTCCACGGCTCGGGTGTCCTGCTTGTGACAACAACAACAAAGAGGAACACCTCTCATGAAAAGTTGCGCAATTGTGAAAGGACAAAGGCGTCTTCCGATGGAGCTCCTCAGTTTTACCTTGGCGATGTTAAAGTCGAGGCTGAAGCTCTGTCCTTCGCCCTCCACCTGCCACACACACAGCTGGCAGGTGAGCTCGCAGGTGCCGAGGCTGAGGCGCTCCAGAGTGAACGTGCAGTGCAGGTACCGCTGGGAGCCATTCCAGATGTGGTAGAACGGGATCTCCTGCAGCAAGCGCAAATGCGTCACGTGATTCAAACACGCAAAACACCCGCAACTATGGAAGCATTTACAGGTATTCGATATCCTTGATATCCAGGTTAAGGTCAATGTACGAGTACAGTAAGCTCTTCGTCTCCATTAGTGAGACAATTGAGTGGACAAGCACAACAGCTAGGACACACAAGTATAACATCTGTCTTACGAGTTACATTTTTTTCCACGACTAATGCCACTTTTTATGGAAACCAGTTATTCAATAATCCTTGATATCCATCTTAAAGTCCATGCACTACTGTAGTACTCTCTTTGCCCTAACTACTAATATAATTCAGCATACTACTTAAATGATTTTCTTACTAGTAACATATTTTCCACTACTGCATGACACATGAGCCCTACCACGAATAGCAAAAATCAAAAAGAAAAAGAAAATTAGTTTAAGGCCCCTTGGAAAAGATTCAACAAAGTTAGGAGCAAAATGTCATGATAATCTCACACAAGTCATTCGTGTGCCTATTCTAAAAATAGCTCACCAGTGATGGGACATTGTGATTTCCTAGGAATGTTGAAGTGTTAATGTGAAAATCTATGCACAGGGTTGCTCTGTATACTAGTACTAGAAAAGTACCACGATCCCTTGCTGCTAAAAATGACCCGAAACAACTTGTTTTCGGTACGGTAAGAGTGATAGTAAGCAGTCTACGTGCCTGCAGCCAGGCACAGTGCTCCCTGTAGTGGGCTGCGCCTGCCAAAAAAGCGTCACTCCCTATAGTTGAGTGTTGAGAAAGAAATGGCCACAAGCTTTTGCACCAATCCGCAGCACTTTAAGAAAGAAAAGAGCCACAGAGATGTGGAAACATTTTGCTTACACGGCTGACTTACCAAGTCTGCACAGTCCAGAAGGGAAAACATCCAATACAGTACTTTTAAATAGAAGTCAAACAAGCCTGAATAATTTTGTGACAAGCAAACTTGTGCTCCACTGGTTGCATTTGTCGAGGCAATGAATCCATAGTGTTGTTTGTAGAGGAGAGTAGAGCATTCAGCCACCAACTACGCACCTGTACTGCGTCATCATACATTTAATTAAGATAAAGGCTTTAGTAAAACAGTGTAACAAGCTTATATATATAGGCTAAGAGAGATTTATCCAACTGACTAATGTTAAGATATTTTTGGGTTAAAAATTGGAAATTCAATGATTTGTCATCTAAGATGCTGCTTTTAATGATATTTTAGGTTTTTACCACAGTATCGTTTCAATTTTGGTATTGTGATAATACTTAATAACAAGATAATATTATGATTGAATATTAACATGATAGTACTTAAATACTAAAATAAACAAATACTAGAAATAAAGTGTTGATATATGTCCGTTTCATACCTTGCTGAACCACTGTTGATATTTATTGTGGAAACCTAACGGTGTCTCCACATAGATGACTATCATTAATTATTTAGAATCACATGATTAAAGGTAATTTGAGCAAAGATGTTACTTCAGAAGTGTGTGTCAAACTGGTAGCCCTAAGCATTAATCAGTACCCAAGAAGTAGCTCTCACTTTCAAGAAGGTTGGTGACCCCTGATTTGGAGTACAGTTTGCAATAAACCAAACATGCATCTTTTGGGAATGTGGGGGGGAAACCGGAAACAAACACACAAGCATGGCTTTGCCGCGACTGTGCGGCAAAACCACTTATACACTGTGCTGACTAGTTTGAATTTACTACGACTATTTGAACTATAATGTGAATATTTTAAGACCATTTATTTATTTATTCATTCATTCATGCATTTATTTAAATTTGGAGCAAAAACAAATCCATACTCAGGTTAATGCCTGATCAACAATTAATTGCTTGATCAAGACGTGTTTCTTTAGACTTTCCCCCCTCTAGTGAATGCATGCAAAGTAAGTCCTTGCGCTGTCTAAAAAAAAAACAAAAAAACCCAGCAACCAGAGTGTGTTTCCTAGAATGTATTCAAAGCTGATGATTCCAACATCGTTCTCTCTGTTGCTCCATATTCATGGCTTATACGCCTATCCCCAGAGATCATGGGGAATGAAAGGAAAGAAAGAGGGGGAAAAAAATCAGCTCATTTCTTCACCCTCCCTTTAACAGTTGACAAGAACTGTGTTTAAGAGAGGCTCTGGGCGGCAGTACATGCGAATGTCCAACTAGGGGCACTATTACCCAGGCAGACAGAAGGTGCAGGAAAAAGGTGAAATACGGGACTAAAGGCCGTTTTCCCACTGCACTGCTGTGAGTGTAAGCGCTTCCAAATATGCAGGCTCAGTCCGGAGGAAGATTTTGTTCCGGGTTCCATGTTACCGCTGTGCTTGCTTGGCACAACCTGGCTTTTCTCTACAGGGACCCTGTGCAGCACCAACTTACAGCCAGGCCATTTTCTAGTCCTCTTTGAACTCCCCTCACTAGACCGCAGTGCAGTGAACGTGGACAGCTCCCAGGATCCAGGTTGGCACATTCCAGATATTTATTTCCCATTCCGTATTTCTAAGCTCCCTTTGAGGGTGCAGCAGCTGGGATAATCAATCGGCTCGCAGCTCTGGGTTACTGCACCGACTAAGCTATAACGTGGCAGAGTCAGTGAACAATAACGTGCACTCTCCAAGCGTCACACACTGAAAAGGTTCCGTCAATTCAAATTGTGCATCATCCTGCTAAGGAGACAAAAACACTCTTCAGCTGGGATCAACTGGGACCACAAAGAACAAGCTGCATATTAAAAAAAAAAATGTTTCAGAGAGATATTTTGCTTTGTTGATTATTATAGTCTCAGTTTGACTTTTTCAGGACAAATTATTCAGGTAAGACAGTTTTTTTTATGTTTTAATGTTCCACAGTAGTTTCTTTTTTCTCATTCATAAGATATAAAATGCATGAAGAATTACACCTCAGTTATTTTTTTTCATTTGTATGGTAGTCTACAGTGGGCACGGAAAGTATTCAGCCCCCCTTAAAGTTTTCACTCTTTGTTATATTGCAGCCATTTGCTAAAATCATTTAAGTTAATTTTTTCCCTCATTGATGTACACACAGCACCCCATATTGACAGAAAAAAACAGAATTGTTGAAATATTTGCAGACTTATTAAAAAAGAAAAACTGAAATATCACACAGCAATAAGTATTCAGACCCTTTGCTCAGTATTTAGGAGAAGCACCCTTTTGAGCTAATACAGCCATGAGTCTTTTTGGGAATAATGCAACAAGTTTTTCACACCTGGATTTGGGGATCCTCTGCCATTCCTCCTTGCAGCTCCTCTCCAGTTCTGTCAGGTTGGATGGTGAACGTTTATGGACAGCCATTATCAGGTCTCTCCAGAGATTCTCAATTGGGTTTAAGTCAGGGCTCTGGCTGGGCCATTCAATAACAGTTACGGAGTTGTTCTGAAGCCACTCCTTCATTATTTTAGCTGTGTGCTTCGGGTCATTGTCTTGTTGGAGGATGAACCTTTGGCCCAGTCTGAGGTCCTGAGCACTCTGGAGAAGGTTTTTGTCCAGGATATCCATCTACTTGGGCGCATTCATCTTTCCTTCGATTGCAACCAGTCATTCTGTCCCTGCAGGCGAAAAACACCCCCACATCATGATGCTGCCACCACCATGCTTCACTGTTGGGAGTGTATTGGACAGGTGATGAGCAGTGCCTGGTTTTCTCCACACATACCGCTTAGAATTAAGGACAAAAAGTCCTATCTTGGTCTCATCAGACCAGATAATCTTATTTTCTCACTATCTTGGAGTCCTTCAGGTGTTTTTAGCAACCTCCACGCGGGCTTTCATGTGTCTCGCACTGAGGAGAGGCTTCCGTCGGGCCACTCTGCCATAAAGCCCCGACTGGTGGAGGGCTGCAGTGATGGTTGACTTTTTAGAACTTTCTTCCATCTCCCGACTGCATCTCTAGAGTTCAGCCACAGTGATCTTTGGGTTCTTCTTTACCTCTCTCACCAAGGCTCTTCTCCCCCGATTGCTCAGTTTGGCTGGACGGCCAGCTCTAGGAAGGGTTCTGGTCGTCCTAAACGTCTTCCATTTAAGGATTATTGAGGCCACTGTGCTCTTAGGAACCTTAAGTGCAGCAGTAACCTTGGCCAGATCTGTGCCTTGCCACAATTCTGTCTCTGAGCTCTTCAGGCAGTTCCTTTGATTCTCATTTGCTCTGACATGCACTGTGAGCTGAAAGGTCTTATATAGACAGTGTGGCTTTCCTAATCAAGTCCAATCAGTATAATCAAACACAGCTGGACTCCAATGAAGGTGTTGAACCATTTCAAGGATGATCAGAAGAAATGGACAGCACCTGAGTTAAATGTATGAGTGTCACAGCAAAGAGTCTGAATACTTATGGCTATGTGATATTTAAGAGTTTTTGTTTTTTTTTAAAAATAAATCTGCAAAAATGTCAACAATTCCATTTTTTTCTGTCAATATGGGGTGCTGTGTGTATATTAATGAGGGAAAAAATGAACTTAAATGATTTTAGCAAATGGCTGCAATAAAAACAGAATACAATGATTTGCAAATCATGTTCGACCTATATTTAATTGAATACACTACAAAGACAAGATATTTCATGTTCAAACTGATAAACTTTATTGTTTTTAGCAAATAATCATTAACTTAGAATTTTATGGCTGCAACATGTTCTAAAAAAGCTGGGACAGGTGGCAAAAAAGACTGAGAAAGTTGAGGAATGCTCATCAAACAGCGGTTGGGAACATCCCAAAGGTGAACAGGCTAATTGGGAACAGGTGGGTGCCATAAAAGGAGCTTCCCTGAATTGCTCAGTCATTCCCAAGCAAAGATGGGGCGAGGTTCACCTCTTTGTGAACAAGTGCGCGAGAAAATAGTCGAACAGTTCAAGGACAATGTTCCTCAACGTACAATTGCAAGGAATTTAGGGATTTCATCATCTACCGTCCATAATATATTGAAAAGATTCAGAGAATCTGGAGAAATCACTGCATGTAAGCGGCAAGGCCGAAAACCAACATTGAATGCCCGTGACCTTCGATCCCGCAGGCGGCGCTGCATCAAAAACCGACATCAATGTGTAAAGGATATGTGGATATCACCACATGGGCTCAGGAACACTTCAGAAAACCAATGTCAGTAAATACAGTTCGGCACTACATCAATAAGTGCAACTTGAAACTACTATGCAAAGCAAAAACCATTTATCAACAACACCCAGAAATGCCGCCGGCTTCTCTGGGCCCGAGCTCATCTAAGATGGACTGATGCAAAGTGTGGTGGTCCGACGAGTCCACATTTTTTTGTCGATTGATTTGTCGCTAGTTGCTTTTGGGGAAAAAAGTCTCAAAGAGGAGTTGGAAAGTCGCCAGATTTAGCGTGAAAGTCACCAGGTTGGTGACACTGATGGGCCCTGATGAGCTTTTTGTTGTTTATCTTTGATTTCTCTCCAGACGTAGCGAAATATTGTACATCAATATTTATAAGATTACCTTGGAAGTCCCAAAACATTCTTCTCTTCATCCGTCTCTTTGGAATAACCTCCCCCTAAACATGAGGCAAGCCTCCTTAATGTCCATTGTTAAAACTCGGCTTAAAATCATTTTTATTCTTTGGCTTTCAACTCAGCACGAGACTCTGCACTGTTTGTATTTTATTGTTTCTATTGCTTTTAACATTGCTATTAATCTGTTGTTTTAATTTCTCCGATGTTTCACTGTTTTATGTTTCATTTTTATATAATGTACAGCACTATGTGCGCAGCTGTGGTTGTTTTAAAGTGCTCTATAAATTACGTTGAGTTGAGCTCTATTGCATGTCCTTGCTTGTGCTGGGATTCTGAGCACCGAACCCCCTTGGACCCACGGCCTCGTGGCCCCTACCTGATAGCCGGCTAGCAGCTTGCTCCTCCAGTGGGCCTGGGGCATATCATGGATGGACAGGCGCAGGTTGTGGTAGCTGTCTTTGAAGAGCAGGATGTGAGGCTCGTCAATCAGCCGACCCCCGAGTTGCCTCTCCATCTCCATCACCTCCTGATGGGATCAAAATATAGTAGAAGCATTTTTATTAACAGAAGGGACGAACAGTACAGTGAATCTCCATTTATCGTAGGGATATATTCCAAATCCACCCGCAATAGATGAAAAATGACCCTCCAGCATGCTTTAAAGAAATCTAAACTTATTGAAGTACACTTTTTAATGTATTCCTTAGCGCCCGTTTTCACTCGCTGGTTGATAAGAAATGGGAGCCTACCAACATCACTAACATCACTTTGAGGAAATGAAAAGACAAAGCGTACTTGCTTCAAGCTGTTTTTGTCCCTCCAAGGTAGTTTAGTGTAAAACTGACACGTCAAACAAAAGACAATTAATCATTGTATATTTAAAGAGCAAAATGTTCTACCAAACCATATGATTTCATCTAACAAAAGTCTGCTAGCTTAATGCGAACAGATAACGCAAACCACCATAGATGGGCTAACGGACAACAGCAAACATTACGGTTATTGCAAAACTTCAAACTACTGCTACTTTAACACAAACAGAGAAGCAACACATAAAAGCAAAGTCTACAAAATCACTCACAGGCATAGCATATTCTGTCTGCTTTGCGGGCACGACTATTACTGCAGCATCTTCTTCTTAGCCTTAATTTAGCTGCATCTACATCGAGTAGAGCTCAACTGCGTGGCATGTTGGGGCACAACATGGTAGTTACTACACTGAAGGCGTATTAATCTAAATTCAATTGGTTGCTTTATGTGTGAAAATGGAAATTCTAGACTCGCTCCAAATCTAAAGTGACTTTAGACAATTCCTGCTGTGATTTGGCGCTACAGTATATAAATAAAATGTAATTGAATTAAATTGGGACTTGCCTGTACACTGTAAAAACTCATGAAAAAAACAGTTGCGGTGGGATAATTTTTTTTTGCCATCCAAATGACCATCTGCAATGGGGGGATAAAATATGTGACCTTTACAAGTCACTCATCAAAGCCAGAAACTTTGAAGAACCCACTACTTTTTAGATCTGACATCAATGGACCCTATTCTGAAAAGTGAGCAGTATTGTAAAATTATACATCTTATAATTGGTCTCACTGTCTGGCAGCAGAGGACAAATGTGAAAGACATACATTCACTAGCCACAACACAATTAGCTCGACTGCGCAATGCAAAAGATCAAATACAAGAAAAATCTGCTTATTAATGCTCTTACTGTACATCATGACAACTGTTATCTGACCATCATTGATTGCGTTACTTGGGTTATTTTTAACTGCAACATCAACTCCGTCCTCAAAAAGGCCCAGCAGAGGATCTACTTCCTGCGGCTTCTGAGAAAGCACGGCCTGCCACAGGAGTTGCTGAGGCAGTTCTACACAGCGGTCATTGAATCAGTCCTGTGTTCTTCCATCACAGTCTGGTTCGGTGCTGCTACAAAAAAGGACAAACTCCGACTGCAACGGACAATCAAAACTGCTGAAAGGATTGTCGGTACCCCCCTACCCACCCTTGAGGGCTTGCACGCTGCCAGAACTAAGACAAGAGAGTGCAAAATCCTCTCGGACCCTCCACATCCCGGTCACCAACTTTTCCAGCTCCTTCCCTCAGGTAGGCGCTACCGATCAATGCAAACTAGAACTAGCAGACATTCCAACAGCTTCTTCCCTATTGCAATCAATTTCTTAAACACCTAACCTACAATTACATTGCAACATGCCGACAATTTGTTTTGTTTTGAGTTTGTTGTCACATTTCTGTCGGGCCAATTATATATTACTCGTGCACTCACTGTAGTAGTCTCACCATGCTGCAGTATTTGCATATCTGTTGTTGACCAATACTGGACACTCATGCCAGAGTAGCATCTGCTCCATTTGCACACTGACTGAGGAGTATCTGCAACATTTGCACAATCAACAGTGTCCCAGATTATCGTACTACTCGCTTGAAGTCTCGGCGCCCTTTGCACAATGGTCATTGCACCGGACTATTGCAATATTAGTTATTCGAACTGCTCTAAGTGCTAGAGGACTCTGCATCTTTTTGCACGATTGTCAAAAAATAAAATAAAAAATCTACCGGCATTACCAGATAACTAGCAACCCTTTATTGCTCAGTGACTGTTTTTTTTTTTTGTCAATGTCTTTATGTCTCAAAAGTGTTCTCTGTCAATTGACTGTCTGTTGTCGTACTAGAGCGGCTCCAATTACCGGACCATTTTTTGTGAAGAGTATCTCGATAACAGGATTTTACCTGCATTCAAAATTTGGTTGCCACCTCTGCTTAATTTCGGGCCACCTTTGGCTCCAAAAGCTCTTACTGTATGTACATCATGACAACTGTTATCTGACCATCATTGATTGCGTTAGTTGGGTTATTTTTAACTGCAATTATGGTAAAAAGTGTCAGATATACAGTACTAGTTTAAAATCATTCCTAAAAGTAATAAATACTGTATTGTTTATTTTGTAACTAAGCATGTCAGAGGTTTTTTTTGGCTTTTCAAAGACGTCCCGTACAACAAGTGAGTATTTTTTCAAGGTCAGGTGGTGTTTTTTTTTTTTTTAAATTAAAAGAAAATGTTAAACAATAAAATACATGTACTGTAAATAGAGCGGTCATATCTAAAAAAAAAAAAAAAAGCATTTCTCAAATCACCTTTCCCCATTGAAATGAATGGAAGTGCAATTAATCTGTTCCAGAACCCCCCAAAATACCAATATATATTGTTTTTTTTTTTGCACTCAAAAATACTGCGCTGTACAAAAACACACAGTGATAACATATGCACTCAACATAACCTACAAAGGGAAAATGTGAGAACAAAACACGACTGTACCTAATGTATTGTCTATCTTTGTTGGTCTGTGGGGTCTATTGGCTGTTGGAAAACCAGCTTAATGGTGTTTTACTGTCACCAACTGATACTGTCCTTCTACTGCAAGGAAATTCATATTAATTGATGGTGGCTGAATATTGGGAAGTTTGCTTTTGCTAAAGTGGCCAATGGGAGTCATTTCTCTCTGCACAACAAAGATTTAATTTGCTGCCCTCTTTCCCCAGTATGAACTGGCCTCATTCCAATCATAATAAGGAAGCTGTTAATTATATTTTCTGAATGTCTACCTGCTTTTGTGATTGCATGCGTGCTCTCCCTGAAAAAGCGCTTTTGAGCTCAGCCCGAGTGGGGAATTTTCATGTTTGCTTTGTGCATTTCTAATTTCAATGTTTGCATTGTGCTCACTCGCCTTGTTAACATGGTTTGTATTCCCCCTTGAGGAGAGCTACCCGCATACCAGCATCTTTAGTCCTCCCACTCAGACACAAAAATATATCTAATACGTACAGTACATTGTTATGAACGTGACCAGCTGCAGGTACAGTACTGAAAGAAGCTTGTGATGATACCCAGAAAGACGATGCCAAACAATTATTCAGAGGTCTAATGGCTGAATAGCAGGGGGCAGTGTATCCTCCTAAGAATGAAAAGCCCTCTGCTATTATGTGTCTTACACAGGCAAAAGGCACATTATTAGGGCTTCAAGAGAAGTCTAGTTAACACAGTTCTTAAGCACTATCATTTGTTAAGCAGAATTAGCATTGCTAATCACGGCTGGCGGAATTTGATCAGGTCTCTGACCTACAGTAGGAGATCTATAGGCCTGTTAGCAAGAAAAGGTGGGCACGGAATGCCAATGACGCCGTTATCAACATCTCGCTAACAGGATGCATACTAACTCACCTGTCCCACAGTGTGTCAGGTGAATGGCTGATGCAGCAGGATTACGATCAAACAAGGCCCACAACACGGCACTCTGAGCCGTGATTTTATTGAAGGACAACACAGCCCTTTACGTGTGTGACTGTGTCCTCGGTTAAAAACAGCCCGGGAGTGTGTGTACTAAATTATTTCTGTGCCGGAACCAGCATATGCTTTGGACTAAGAGAATAATGGCTCTCTTTACGCCCCATTATCCTGTTAACAAATAACAGGGTGAGTGAGCTAATAGAGTAAATGAGAAGCTAAATTTGACCGTATTATTTGCTCATTCTACAGGGGGGAAAACAATGCAAGGTTTTTAATTAGTTTATCAAATCATGCATTAATCACAAAGGCAGAGCCAAACAGAGCTCCCGTTTGCTGAAGATAACACAGGCGGGCTCAGTTAAGTCACCCTGACCCCGTACAACTGTGGCAACATTAAGATGCATGAGATGGGCGGCATGTTCATATACTGCAGGAGACCCGCTCCTTTTGTTCTGACGGAATCTGAGATAGGGCCAGGGTGTGTGTGAGGACTGTGAATTTTAGAATCCGGCAGAGGCGAGACCACCCCCTGACATTCAATGAGGTTGGCTAAGGAGGGAGATGGAGTGAAAAGAGAAGAGAGACACAGGCAGCTTAACATTTGGGTCTGCGGGTCACTGGAGTGGCCAGCTTTAGCAGGAGAGATAACAGGATTACTGCAATCATGGCCACAGTATTCTATGACTTCAACCCCCCCTTCATCCAACGCTCAGCCTTCCTCTCATCGTCTTGGCTCGGACCAGAGCCGGGACTGAGATGGACTGGGGCCTGCCTCCATTGGGGAACAAGAGACACTCATACAGCTAATCTCTTCAGGCTGGTGCTGACAGAAAGAGGTTAGCAGCTGCAGCAAACTCTCTCTCTGAGTGCTGATGCAGAAAGGCCAGCTCTAAAAACAAATCAAGGCTATATATGCCATAAGGCGCTGGGTTGAAAGCTCAGGATTAAAATATTGCACTCTCCTCACAGCAAGCACTTTTAAATGTCTGTATTGTTGTGTGTAATAAAGTGATTGACCTAACAAATTCAGACGGATTAGAAGCAGCGTTTGATCAGTTAGTTAGTCAAGCTTTCACATCAGAGACAGAGGGACAAATTGTCAGGCTTTTAACTTTAAATCCTGGCCCCTTCTCTCTCGCTGCCTCCTCACAGTAATCCATTTTCATAGTTTTCATAGAAAATGCATTTGTTGCTACAGAAAATGCCTGACAATGTGGGCTCCATAAATCAATGTGTCTGTCAGCGGGATGTGACAGATTTTTCTCTCATCAGTCTGAGCTCCAGTGGCCGTGCACGCCACAGTCAACTCTGACTAGTAACTACAAATACAAGGGTCTTGTCCGCTCACTTATAAATGTTCTACTCGCATTGAGTCATGCATTCCGCCTGATAACTCACAGCATACGTGAACACTAAAAGATTACATAAAAACATTATCTCAGTCATTCTTATTTGAACATATTCCCCAATAATTTTCTTTAGAAGAGATCTGCTAAAAAAAAATGCACCTCCCTGGGGGAAGAAAGTCACTATTTAATGCTCAAACTGGCCATTAAATTATTGCAAAAACATTTAAATGAAAAAACAAACAAAAAACAAACACAAAAAAGAAAATTGCTGGAGGTTAAACTGTGTAAAAAAGACACAGTGAGCCACCCGTTTAGGACAGCTGTTAAACAACCATTATTTTACACTGGAGCATACATTTTTACGATCTGAAGACAACGAGACGATGAGCCGAGCACATTAAACTCATTACATGAATATCGATTCAAGTGTAAATTCTGGGCACTAATACAAAAGAGGAGTTCACACAAATACAGTATTTATTATGTGCAGATGAGGAGCAGTATAAATAGATTGTAAAAACATTTTTGCATTTTTAACTCAGCACGATGAAATGTTTGCAGTGCGAATTGGGAAGGAAAAACTTGGTGGCTCTCATTAGGTAATGATTAAGAAAGCAAACCAAATGAGCAGAAACTGCTGCTGAACTTTTATTGTACTGAAGGATGCATGGCCAATGGTCATCTATGACGATGGATCACTACAGTGGAATGAAAAAATGATGCAGTGGCCCTGCATGGCTCATACCTGGCAGCACTGGCAACAATGAGGACATGCAAAGCAAAACTATATTTACATGAAAAGTGAAAGCAGCATTTTCATCAATACATCTGGAGGGTACACTGGCTAATAATGTCTTTGCCATTGTGACCCTGGATGGCTACTTTACAGTAAGTGGCATTGGTGGAACAGCATTGATACCGCTCATGTTTTGTTAGCATGCATGCACACCAACATGATCAGATGGAAGGTAAAGACATACCACACCACTTCTGTTTAATTAGTTACATATAAAATTAGAATAAGAACCAGAGTAAAATATACAAGATATTGCATGTAAATATTAAATAGGGATAATGTTTATAAGCTCAACAAGAGGATGTGCATTTTTAAGATCGGACCTACCTAAGAGCACTACTGTATGCAACAATTGCATATTATGGAATATGAAGCTTAAATGTATGGCTCAATAGGAATAAACTCATCCAGGGAACACTAGCATAGTGTTGTTGTGATTTAATTCATTTTTATGTTCCTTTGTTACTTTGCTTACCATATCAACTCGTTGACTTTAAAACTAGCTTATTACACAACATGTTTGCAAATATTACCCATAGGGGTCAATGTAACTGTACTACTCGGCACCATGAACACATGGATGATTTTACAATTATTTAAAATGGCATGGTGACACAAACATACCGTGTACGGCATTTCACCAGAATAGCACCCAGTAGTGCGCAGACCTCCACCTAGCCTGAAAAATGTCTGACTTGTTCAATTGGAGGCTGATGCCTTAAAAGGACATACTGTTCAATTCCAGTCCTGTGGGTAAAGCGCTACCTGCTGGTGTTGGAGGGTCACCACCCGACTTTACAAGTGGTCTGTAAAAACTACTTGACATCGGGTTATAATCTTTGACCTGTTATTTTGCGAGGCAACTTGTTTACTTACGGATCTGTTTCATATACTGTATTTTCACGACCATAAGGCGCACTTAAAAGTCTTAAATTTTCTCCAAAATGGACGTGGTGCCTTATAATGCGGCGCGCCTCATGTGTGCACCGAGTCCCAACATCTATAAATGTTGTTGTGTGATGAGCGCTCCGCTAATTATTATTATTTTTTTTTTTACCATTTCCTGCCGACACGCTGCTTACACAGAGGTAAAAGCGGACGTGGCTGAGGACAGGGGAAGGGTGCGCGAATTAGGACGCTAAAGCCACGCCCCCAGTAGGTATATAGCACCGGGGTGTTTTTTTTTTGTTTTTTTTTAACCGCTTGACTGACTGTGAGCATTTCCGGGGTGTGGATTGTGCAAAACAACATCGGTTTGGCTAAGGACCCCCGAAAATGGAAGAGACACGCTTACAAAGCACAGTTTAAACTGCAAGCTATCAGTTACGCGGAGGAACATGGGAATCAAGCAGCCGCGAGAGAATTTAAGATCAACAAATCCATGGTTCGCAAGTGGAGGAAGCAGGAAAACGAGCTTCGTCAAGTCAGGAAGATGAAGCTGAGTTTCCGCGGAAAAAAAAGAAAAACAAACGCGGAAACAAGGGGAGGTGGCCCGAGTTGGAAGGCCAACGCGAGCAATGGGTTAATGAGCAAAGAACATCCGGGAGAAGCATCTCTACAGTCACCATTTGACTGAGTGCAATAACTCGGGGGTTGCCATCATTCCGGGAGGCTTGACGAACCGCTGGACATCCGTGTAAACAGGGCATTCAAAGTGAAGCTGCGAGCGGCGTGGGAGCCATGGATGACAGATGGCGAACACAGCTTTACTAAGACATGAAGGCAACGCCGGGCGAGTTACGCCACCATATGTGAATGGATTGTGGATGCTTGGGTTAAGGTATCTGCTTTGACTGTTGTCCGAGCTTTCGCAAAAGCAGGCATCATTGCTGAATGATGCCCTCGTTGCCCCCGGCAACGAGACTGACTCTGACAATGACGAGAGGAAACTGGCGTGTTTGATTGAAAACTTGCCCAGCTGTTCATTTCGGATACAGAACATGAGGACTTTGATGGATTTGTGGATGAGAATTGATCAAAAAATAACGTGAGGACATTGTTAAACACTTCAGTAAAGTAGAACCGAACTCAGTTTTGCGCCTGCTGCCTTTTTAAAAACATTGTTTTAGCGTGCATGCATGCTACCGTATGTTTTAAGCTAGCGTATGTTTTACCATGCCTGCGCCCAATAATGCGATGCGCCTTTTGTATGTGTTAAATACAGAAATACACCCCTTAACTGAGATTGCGCCTTTTAATACGGTGCGCCCTATGGTTGTGAAAATACGGTAATTTAATAAACATCCATCCATCCATTTTCTGAGCCGCTTCTCCTCACTAGGGTCGCGGGCGTGCTGGAGCCTATCCCAGCTATCATCGGGCAGGAGGCGGGGTACACCCTGAACTGGTTGCCAGCCAATCGCAGGGCACATACAAACAAACAACCATTCGCACTCACAGTCACACCTACGGGCAATTTAGAGTCCCCAATTAATGCATGTTTTTGGGAGGAAACCGGAGTGCCCGGAGAAAACCCACGCAGGCACGGGGAGAACATGCAAACTCCACACAGGCGGGACCGGGGATTGAACCCCGCTCCTCAGAACTGTGAGGCTGACGCTCTAACCAGTCGTCCACCGTGCCGCCCAATATATATATATATATATATATATATATATATATTTTGTGTGTTTTTTGGACATACTTGGCAAATAAAGATGATTCTGATATGCCTTTTCCTTGAAAACTAACACAAATGCATCTTATTGTGTTCAGAATTCCTTTTTTTTTCTGTGGTTCTTTTAAAAACAGTCCTTCTTTGTCACTCCAGCTGTCTTTACCATTAATGCCACTGGAGAGAGCCTCATTATGTTGTTGCAATACACCAGAGGGATCTGGGAGCTGGAGTGTCAGAATAAGGAAGCCGTTTTGCACTCACACAATAGCAGACAGAAAAAAGAAATGGTTTTATTTCTGAGATATGAATTAATATGTATGAACGTGTCAGAACTATTGCATGTCTTATTACAATTATATGAAGACTAGATTGTAATGGGTTTAATGAGCAGTTAGGATCATTTGTGCACTTGTATCCGGAGAGTTTGAAAATGCAACACATGCAAATTGTGCAACTCACACAATCTTTATGAAGCTGCTCATGTCTATATTGTTATACAAGTGTATTTCAGTGGGCCACCACCATTTGCTCAGTCAAAAAGGAATTCCTTTATTATGAATGTCTAAAATTTTAAATCATCAATAACCTTTTGAAAATAGGACTTTAAGCGTGGCTGTATCAGCATGGGGGACAATTACCCATATAAAACCAAAGCGGCAAAAATTTTTGCAAATTTATAAATTTTTTGTCTCTTTACCGTTATTTGATCTAATTATATGAAAATGATCCAGATTGTTAATAATACATTGTTTACTTCACGACCACAGCTGTCAGGTAGTAAATACTGTATCAGAGCTAAATATAAAACAAAAGCATGTGGCAATTTAATTAGAAGCTAGTTTGAGGTCTATCTCTGTAGTGCATAGGTAGGAAGTTCACTGCAGGTGTTCAACGAGTGGTGGGATGGCAAAACATCAGTGATGCTCTCCCACGGGCTAAGTGGCGATCAGCCAAGTGCACGGTGAGGGCAGGGCCCAAAAGCAAATCACGCCTCCTCTTCTACCGAGCCAGCCTTGGCCGGCCGGGCCCATCAAGCGCAGGACACGCATTAAATATTAATGTAATTGGTCTCGGCAGAGCCCTGGTAACATTCGTCGCACATCAGTTGGAAATGTCACCGCTTCCCCAGAGCCCCCACGCACTTAGGATCAAAGACAATAACTTTGCTTCTAATATGCTGTAATTGGGAGATAAAAGATTGCATGGTTCAGCGAGCCTGCACGTACTGTATGTATGGATGCGCATGTGTTTATGGAGGCACTGATGCAGGCTTGTCAGAGCAGCCAGCGGTGAGACTGGAGTGGAAATGTCAGCCTTTCTTTTCATTCTATTGCGCTTCCTGTCACAGAGTAGACAACAGGAAAGGCACAGCATCTCTTTTTCAGATGTTCTCATATGCCATTGCGAGTATGTGCTGTTTAATGACTGGGAAGTTGGCTTGCTGTCTGGAAAACAAGGTGCAGAGCCTTGGCAGACACCAAATGTTGCAGTTTTACCTACGTTGTCGATGGGGAGCTACTCCCCATCAGCACCACTGTTGCTTTGCCACTCACACCGAACCCCTGCTTCTTTAGCACCGATACACACAACAATTAGCAGCAGCCATGCTAGAAGTCTAATCATAAATGGTGCATTTTAAAAACAGTGATTAGTGATTAGGCTGAACTCTCCAGGGAAGTTTAATCTCCACTCAAAGTGGTTAATGTACTTGCTAAATGAACTGCTCCCTCCATAACAGCATCAAAAGCAGTGTGAAGTCGAGATTAGTAAAACAGTGTGGGCCACATTCTAAATCACTCACTAAAAAGTACAGAACCCTGGAGATGCTGTGGCTTACCAGAGGGCCAGGTTGTGTGAGAGACGGCGAGCTAATGCACTCAAAGGCGTCGGGGGAGCTTCAGAGCACGGCGGCACAAGTGCTGGAGTCAACAAGCTCCCATGTCCTTTTCACGGCTCGGAGAGTGGAGGGGAACGCCAACGGAAGATGAGCAGACAGACCGACAAAAAAATGGGAAAAGTTCTCCACGCAGCAGCAATTTTCCCACACGGGGCACGGGAGGTCAATTTAACAGTCAGACTGCAGGCAATCAGAGCGGTAAGCTGAATATGCAACTACAACCTTATCATTACTGCTGCTTTGAGACAATGCAAAGTCAAAACAAACTCTGTGTGGTGCAGCATCCACAGCACAGGCCTTTCACAACTTGGCACAAACCAGACTCCCCAAAAAGTTCTCTATAAAAACAGAGCGTGATAAGAATTCACTTTTGACAACAGTACAGAAAACATATTGAATGTCAGTGACCTTCAATATTTCAGGGGGCACTGCACACAGGAAACTATCAGAGCACACAGAAATGCTATAGAAAATGTCAGTAAAAATATATTGCGGCATTCACAAATGTTCAGTATGTGGTTGAAGCCATCATGTACGTTGTAAAATGGAGAGATATTCAGCACCAACATTCAGAAATATCACAATTCAGTGGCCTGGAGTGAATAAAATACAAATAGTGTACTGCAGTCGGGTAAGTCCATTTTTCAATATTTTGTGTTCCAAAGCATCAAAGTCATGCCCCGGACCTCAGAGGAAAATGGCCTTCAAGACCATTCTCTGCATGTGATGTGTAAGATGGTGTTGGTGCCTCATTGCATCATGAGGGACTTGTAGGCCAGCAAATGAAGTCAGGCAAAAATGGTTAAAATTGGTGTCCTTGAGCTTGAAAAAAGATAGTGGAAAATTTACCCATTTACCAGTTCTTGTGAACAAGAGTATTTTACAATCGAGATTGACGTTTATCAAACCTCTAAATCCAAAGAACCTGATGTATAAATTGGAAACATTTCTGGAAACGTGCATTGAAAGTCGCATAAAAGCTTGGAGGTAAAAGCGTCATTATGACGTGACAAATTGTCAACTCAACATAGAGTACCTTGTGAGACTTCCGGGTAAGTAATCATTTCACAGATTTACTCAAATAGGGTGTGCTTTGCTTTTTCTTTGGCTTTTTTTGCGGGGTCCAGAAGTGAAAAGACGACAAATATCAGAAATGAACACATGGATGATGTGGGAAAATTTCCTGGCTGCTCATTAAAATGAATCAACGATAACTAACGAACAAAAACTAACTACACTGCAAAGTATGCAAGTCTTCTCCGCATTTATCATCAAAGGGTATGTACACATATTGTTCATATGTATAATTAACAATGGATTTATTTTTACACTTGGACCTTTTGACACTTTGTGAATATTTGCAAAATCTGCATCATGCAAACTCTGATACAGTGGTGGGCCCAGAACAAGGACAGGTTTCCTCGTGGGGCCAAGTTACACAAACGTTACCCTGCTGTCCCAGCGGCAAGCACACTGAGCGAGCAAGATTTGTTTCTTATGCTGGAAGTACGTTAATGCTCTTGTAAACTAATATGTACGTTCTGCTTAAATTCTATGTTAAGTGCTGTCCATTGTCTGCGAATATAGGTTATTGCAAAACATTTCCTCCTCCTGTGATTTCTTTAAATTATAGTACTGTACTGAAAAAAAACCAATGTCATTACTCGATTGCAGTAGTCAAGTTCGAGTCTTATCACATTAGCGTCGACTTAAAAAAAAATTGAAGTCACGCAACCTCTGATAGTCACACAAAGGCATTACTGAAGTTTTTAGTAATTTCCATCCTTCAGCTAAATAAAGCCTATGCTAGGCTCTCATCAGCTTCAGCCCAACGAGCCCCCACCTCCTCCCCCTTCTTTATGCCCCACTGCTGCCCATTGATTTTGGTGGTGTACAATGAGGTCAGCCATTACAGCCAGCAGAAGTGGACTTGAGTGGGAAATGGTACTTGTGACTGTGGGTGGTGTCAGATGAAGAGGAGTGGGCCGGCGAGAGAGCGAGCATGGGCGTTGCTGGGAGAAGACTGGGACAGGCTCTCCTTTTAATTTACTAATTAAGCATGCAAATGAAATCTTAACCGACTACTCAGAGGCAGCTCCCGGGGGAGGGAGGAAAGCATTAGCACTTGATTAAACCACGTCCACACGGAGGGCAGGAAAGAGAGGCGAAATACGGAGGTGAACAAAGTGAAGGAAAACACGATAGCCTGCAGCAGCTGAGCAGCACACAGATACACTACCAATGACTGTATAGTGTTATTAACCAGAACCTGTGCATTGTTTCACATCCACAACTCACACACTGGCAACTCCACACAGTTTAATCGTGGTTCCATTCCCTCTGGCTATGTCTAATGAATTCACTTGAAGACTGCTATCATAATAGAAACGCATGGTCATAGACAACAACAATGTATCCCAACGGGCAGTTGTTTATGATTATCTATGTGTACAATAAAATAAAAAAACAATCTGGCTACAATAATAACGTCTGCAACAATTTCTATTGAGTTCCTTGCATGATTGATTTGTTTTGCTTTATTCTTACATAAACACAGACCGGCCTCAACATTAGGGACACCTGCACAATGTAATGAGCCAATACAAGAGCTGTACAAAATAAAATGTATTATGTATTATTACTTTCACAACTAACAATGGTGATGAAACACATATTGATGAAAACACATATTATGTGATTTTATGCTGTCTCCTTACACTCATATGTACAACGCCACAATTCCAGCAGTACCTATGAAACGCCACTAGGTGCCAGTATCGCTCGGCAAGCACCTTCCTGTTCCCTCTCATTACGGATCGGTAGACGTTGTTAACATCTCTTTAGAGCAGTGCAATAAAGAAAAACAGCAGTAATTGTATAAAAACATAAAAAAAGAAAGTGTAAAGAAAAAAAGCTGTTGTACATTGGGACAATCCAAAAGTCACTCAACTGTAGTGTTGTGTACAACCCTTTTAGGGGCATCGCCTAACCTAGACATTAGAGCTTCAATTGGCCCAACATGGTCAGTTAGTCTGCGTGTAAGTGTGACATTTGGCCTACTGTAGCTCCATGCAAGTATTTTCATTTTGTATTTGTGTGTTTGACTGCTTGGCCCATTCAATAGATGGCTGAAAGTGCATCGGTGAGTGTTGCTCTCCTTGTTTTTACTGCATTTCTAGCCCATTTTTGCAGCGTTGAAGCACCCCTAAAATAAATCCCAGCATCCCAACCCCTAGACAGGCGCCTGCTGTAGAGGAACAAAAATACAAAATTTGTAGTACTTTGAAATTTCTTTTCAGACCAATTAAGTGAAACCTGATCTTTCCAGCGGCACACCGGATGCTCTCTCACAGTCCACTTATTGATGTATGGGAATCACTACTTGAAAGAGTACCAACAAGTCAACCAACTGATGATCAACTAGTTCCATACATGTGTTATTGGGTTGAGAAATCCCCACACTGAACAAGTGACATCACAGTGTACCTTGAAGACATCCTGCGTGTCGTCCATGCAGTAGACCCTGACGTTGTACTCCAGCGTGGAGCAGTAGGCGTCGGAAAAAAGCACCAGCCTCAAGCGCTTGGCAGCACCCATGTGGAGAGACTCTCCCACCAAGGCGAAGGTGCCCAGCTGCTCAGAAAACAGCTGGCACGTCTCGGCCTCCAGCTGGCAATAATAGGGATCCGACGCCAGTTCCTCCCCCATTAACAGGACGTCCTGTAGGAGGTGAAGAGTACAAAAGGAAGCTGTGAATGAAAGGTCAAGCAGCCACTTTACGTAAAGGATGAGGGGGTGTTGTTCTGGGGGGCTTTGGTGAGATTAAGGTCTTTAAGTTAATGTTACATTAGATAGTGGATATAAAAAAATCCATACACCCCTGTTCAAATGGCAGGTTTTTACCATCTGTGGGAGGCCATTTGTGACCTAAAACCTGTACAGACTCAACTGAAAAAAAGAGAGAGGGGTTAGTTAAAAAAACAACTGTGATACTGCGGTTACACGTGTGCAAAAAATGTCACTGAAAGCCTACTAGAAAACCTGAACTTTATCTGGAGTTAACCAGAGGCACTTTAGATGGTGGCAGGCATTTTACATGAGTTTGAATGATTAATTTTGAACATAGCCACATCCCCAGTTATAAGAGGGTGTTCACACATATTTTGATTGAGTTGTACAGGTTATAGGTCACATTAATGGTTGTAAATACAGTTTTAAAATGATTCATCTTGGTCACAATTTTCTATAGCACAAAATCAGGGATTTAAACGGGGGTATGTAGATGTTTTATTTTGGACTGTGTTGCCTCAAATGCCCCTTGCAGTGCATTTACACAGAATCAAGACACATATCCTATAGAACACCATCAATAGAATAGATGGTTGACGCAAAGAGAGGTTTGGTAAAAATATTGGATTATTGACAGTGTTTGAGTTTGTTAAGTGAGAAGAAAACATTTCAATTCCATGTACAAAACAGCACTGTTGCCTTATCCTAAGGAGTGATAAAAACATGACAGCTGTACACGAATTCACTGCTACTGATTTTCCAATGAGAAAGCGGACAGATTTTAAAATGTCAGCAGGGCAGATGTGCCACAACAGCATCTCCTGTAATAATGATGGGAGACTAAAAAAGAAATAAATAAAAACATCAGAGATCAGAACTAGTTTTATGAGACAACACTGCTCTCTCTATGCTAATTTGATGGGGACAAATTGGACTCAAGGTGACAATATTTCTCTGGAACCTCCATCATCCAGTTGACTGTCTCTTCCCATTGGCCACATCAGGCTGAGGCGAGCATTAATGGCTGCCAAACGGTCTGATTTATGGAACTGCACACCATCTACATCGATGGAATTAGTATTGACAATTCATTTGCTATCCAACTACAATAGAGTCTCACTTTTTCATCATCTTAATATTTCCTCGAGGTGTGGGACGGCTCAATTACGCCACTGAGTGCTCACTCTAGGAGCAATTCATTTCCCTTACTTCTGCTCCTGGATCCATTTCCTCTATCTTTCCGTACTCCTGGTTTAAATCGCTGAAACGACACTCTCTTTTCTTTGTCCACTTTCCTCCAGTGGTGGTCGTGCAGTTGGGCTAAATTTGGTTGAATTGATCATTAAAAGTGCAGGTCAAACCCCTGCCTCAGGCAGACCAATCCATTCCACAGACAGCCCACTGCTACCACACGTAGAGAAGGTGAATTATTTATGCACAGTACTGTAGTAAAAAAAATGAGAAGCACTCCTAATACCCCAAATCCAACCATGCAGTCTTTCTAATCTCTGGATTGTTGAGATGGGTCTAAAGCCTCAAACCATGAAACAAACCATGTTTGTTGATGCTCAAAAGTTCTCACCAACTTCATCCTTCATAATTTCAGATTTCATGGCTAGACAGACGGGGATGGATCTCCACCTCCAACAGTAATTAAAAGCAGAAATAGCCAAGAAGGACTAAAAGTACTTTGAAGAAAGCAATTTCTGAGAAACACGTTGCCTGGCAACTACTGAGCTGGAAAGGTTTTGTTTGAGTGCAACAAGAAAACTTTCTTGTGGTCAACTGTTGGGCACTATCAGACAGCAGATGCTACTGCACCAGGTTAAAGACTCGGTGGTGTATTTCCATTAAGGCCCAACGGTTGGTGTTATTGTGCCATCTCACCTCCCAAGCACCCTCGTATGTCTGCTTCTTGAGGCGGACGGCCCAGTTATCAAGGCAAGCGTCAGAGCAGTGGTCCATGCTCAGGATAACGGGGCGGCTCAGGACCACCCCCGGAGGCCCGCAACTCACAACGGGGCTGAGCAGGGTTTGGCAGCCAGCCAGGGGTAACCTACACCAGTCAGGAGAGAAGGGGGCATTAAGCATAATGAAAAGTGTTCGCTGGTGTTATTAGTGTGAATATACTGGTCTCTTTAAGGAAGCATGTGACACTGTCACTTCTGCAAATTAGCTGGCTGCATAATGAAGGTTGTGAGTTGTCGCACACTCTTAGCATGCTAGTGACTATACGCCATAGGCCAGATTTACAGCAGTGTTTACAAACAATTTGACATCATCTATGGGTACTTTATTTACTTACCTTAAATCCTCTTTTTTCTGAACGGTGAGATAAATCTCATAGATCTTGCCTCTGGGAATGGCCTCTGGAGGAATGAGCAGACTGATTCCTAATGCAAAAAACAAAAGGTAGAGAGAGAGGTAGTGAGAAGAAGGCGGCTCGTTTGTTCAGACTGAACAGCTCTTTTCTCGTCTCACTAAGAGGGGGTGAGCCTCGACAAACAGCAAACAGCAAAACAAATTTAATGTGAAGGTCATAAGCAGTTTGAGCCGCGTACAGTAGATACAAATCTCTGCACAGGCAGCCGAGGTCCTGCACGTCTCATGTGGTTGACAATTAGCAGAGACAAAAGCGTGTGCTGCATTGCAGTTGTAATGTGTTCTGCCTGCCGCAAAGTAGATAATTGCAACCAAGGAACAGAATACTCCGGGAGAATCCTTGCATCCCCATGAGAGAGGGGAAATGCACCTCAGAGGAAAAAGAAGCATTGTGGCATTGTGAAGCCACAATTCCCCACTTAGAATTCTATTCAAAGCAGTGTACAAAAATGTGACACAATAGTGTGAGGGTTGCAAAAAGTCTTATCTGTTGAATCAGGTGAGTCTGCTTTAAATGCTCACAGCCCTGTAAGGATCTATAAACTCCATCTCCAATGTGCCTCAAATAAATGAGCTCAGGCAAAAATAGGTTAAAGAATTATACGGCTCTGCTCTGACTCAGTAAAAATTGTGTTTTTGTGTCCCACACAGAGATGATGCATTGTATAGCCCACATGCCTTTAAGTTAACCCATGAATAAAACATTGAGTGAAAACCAGAGCACTCAGAGTGCAACCCTCCACAAAGGCTTAGAGGTTTGTCACCTGTAAAACCAAAGTGTGAGCAGCTCAAGATCTACAATCCTAATAGCTAAAAGGAACAACAATTTAATTTACCAGTGATAGACACGTGGAACGACGTAATTATCCCCGCTAAATTTAAATTAATGCCAAATATGTATCCTGAATGTGATTCGGATTGCACTAAGCATTCACAAACAAGAAAACACGACCTAGGATATTACCTCTTTTACCCATAAAAGACAACTAAATTTAATGAAAAACATCATTGAAATAATACCTAGCCATTAGGGATGGGCATACTAACCAACGGATCATTATTTATAAATAATAAACAATAAGAATTCTGTTGTGTAGAGTTGGCTGGTGATTAATCACCATTTGAAGCAAAACTGGGTGCACTACAGAGGTGCCATTGTTTCAGTCTCTAATAGTTTGCTGTCTAAGAAGAACATGTTATATATATATATAAAACTGATTGGTAAGTTTCCCCATAGTTCAAGTAAATTTTGCCAAATATCCATCGTTAATAGCCATTTTAAATATATACAGTTCAGAAAAATAATAATGCCAAGTAGGAATAAGTGCTGTGGATATTTTCGAATCTTTAGTGGACTTTGCCTGTGCATTTAGCACATACTGAAAGTCGTAACTGGAATAATTTGTTCTCGGTTTTATTATTAGAATCTCTCAGAGTACATTTCATTTGGTACAAAGTCTGCATTATACTGTTAAAGAGAATGTTCAGTGCTGTGATAAAAGGCTAATCATGGGCTGCAGCGTGGCCTGTAAAGGTTGCAAATAAGATTGACAAAAGAAATGCCTGTATATAAAAAAGAAACGACTACAGAGTTTCAGCAGCAATTTATCTTTACCCCCAAATAAACAGACATTTATCCATGCATTTTATATGGCGCTTATCCTCATTAGTGTCGCGGGTGAGCTGGAATCTATTCCAGCTGACTTTGGGCGAGTGGTGGGGTGAAGCTTGGATTGGTCGCCAGCCCAAAAACAAACACTTCACCTCATTATCTTTCTTTTGAGTTCGATTAAGCCATTATTGCCTTCAGAGAAAGACCCTGTTTGAAGGGCAAGAGGCAAAAGAAAAAGATGTACTTCCACAAGGATGTCATGTTGTTGAGATGGAAACTTCCCAGATAGACAAGAAAAAGGACAGATAGATAGAAAGATAGATACAGTAGATAGCTAGCTAGCTAGGTAGATTATTCATCCCGAGCAGCAATATTCACAATTACAAGAAAAAATAGGAACAATCAACAAAGTACAAATGCAGCATTTGAGGGGGACCCAAGGAAAATTAACATCTAATCTAAGAAGAAAGAAAAGGAGACATATTTTAACGTGTTGCCCGTTTGGCTGTGGCAAGTAATAAGGAAAAAAAGTACAGTATAAGTATAGACCCATTATGCCACATCAATAGTCCTTCAACAAGTGCAAGGGGAACGTATTGTAAGGACAGGGCATATATAATGACAAGCTGATGAATTAAATACACACCCTATGTATTTAGCATGCAAAATAACTGCTCATATGCGATGACTGTGATAATACAGTGGGGTTGCTGTGGTGACACGTCCTCTGCTAATGTGAATTGAAGTCACCATGGTTACCAGGTGGCGAAGGGACTCAACAGACCACATGCCCGAGTGTTCTTGGAATCACAAGAGCTTTTAGATGTGTTGTTTTTTTTGTTTTTTTACTACTGTTTCTTGATCAAAGGAACATTAATGAATAATTAATTACTATTTAAAAACATTTTTGAATGGGATGGGAGACGCTCATGGAATGTTCTGAACACCTGCTTACGTACTAGTGTCGTTATGAGCAGAATTAACTCGCCCAGAAGCGGTGCCATCGCTAAGGTTTGCCCAGCTGAGTTTCCTGTACCTTAGTGCAACCCATTTGATTTCGGTTGCTTCAAAACAATTTATTCCACACAATTGACCAAATTCTGAAGGATCAGTTAATTGGTTACTAAGATCATGTGGAATTTATACACAAGTTATAAACCGGTAGGGCTCCAGAAAAAGGAAAGGGGGATCCCTCCATCTGTGGCCCCCTCTTAAGGTTTTTTCGTCTCTCCCCAAACAGGGTTTGGAGTTTTTCCTTGCCCGATTGGGAGGTTTAGATTAGGGAATGTCGTCAATCTTTGTCAACTATCGGTTGGGGAAGCCCTTTGAGATTATTTTGTGATTAAGGGCTACATAGAGTAAATAAACATGACTTGACTTATCGCAGGAGATATGTACCAGGCCCACCAGGAGTAAGTGAAAATCTGCAATCCCGCATGGCGAGACCATATTAAAAGAAATACATATTTTTAACCCCACCGATACACTTTAAACACAGTTAAACTTATTAAAAATGTAACTTTTTAAATACATAGCAGACATATTTGAACACAAAAAAATGCAAGTATAAAGTTTAAAAGTATAAAAGGTATTGTAGTATGTGTGTGTTATAAAGTATACAGCGCATGCAAGGGCCTTTAAGAGGCTGAGCCTGGTGGGGTGTAATGTGACTGTGACGAGTCTGTGTGTGAGTGTCTACGCGTGAGCTGTGACCGACGGGAGCACCTGTGTGAGGCTGCTCATTGTGTTTTTGTTTTACCGTTGTTTTCCATGGCTTCAATAAACGACTGAAAAGCACATCTGCGACTGTGGCTCTAACTTCCCACATTCAAAGACATCACAGTAAAAAAATAAAAATAAAAAATGTAAAAATGTGATAAGACCCAGATTTTCACAATATAGCAGGGATTTTTGCGAAAGATAGATGTTTCACCCCAAAAATTCTTGAAATAGTGAGGGCACGAACGATGAACAGCGATATAGAAGGAGAACACTAAACGAAAGAAAAACTCACCAGTGTTAGGAATTGTCAGCCTGCCGCCCAGGAAGTTGAAGGTGCCATAGGAAGTGTTGGCCACGTCACGGGACAGCGTTTTAAAGTAGCTCTGAGTGGACAGCCTGCTCACGAAGTCTGCTGGGTCCGAATTGAGCTTCCCATTGTGCAGCGTGTGTGAGCCTTTGGGAAGCGGGTCCAGCAGAGGCCCGTTGGTCATTGAAAACTTACCAGTGGCATCGTGTCGAGACCGCAGGGTGCCCTGGTAACTAGTGGTGGTGGTGGTTAGATCTGGCTGGATGGTAAGCAAATGAGAATTCTCTGTGTGGATGATAAAACACGAAGAGAGAGAAAACAATGAGTGGTGAGAGCGGAGCTGATAGCTCACACAGACAGACCTCACACACTCTAATGCTGTCAAAACACCATGAAAACTGACAGAAAAACAGGAAAGACACATGGCACTGAGAAAGACACTCACACACTCTCGACAATGCACAAACACAAGAGCCTCTTGACAGCCCTCCTCTCCTCCTCTCTGTCTATTCTTCAGCAGCTATACAATTACGGTAATACCAAACAACTCTGATACAGTTTACAATATTGTTTTTCATAGTGAATCACAAATGCACCAGCCTACTTTTCCATCTCCATCTAAGACAGACAGTTGTATTTCTATTACTGGTGAGTAAACCTCACAGCCACACACGGACAGTGAGAAAAAGTCGATCTTGACAATGAGGTGATGGCAAAACAAGCAGTGTCAGCCAACTTAATAAACACACACATCTTAGATTTAGTGTGAACCACTGCAAACACATCCAACTGGGGAAGACACACATCTCTAAAGCCACGTTTCCAACAAGCAATACAGTTGAATCCAGCTTGCCACTGTACCGGTTGGTAATCTAAATCCCGATTTCCCTCAACGGTGGGAGGATAGGAGGCCGATAGCTGCATTAGTGACATAAAAGGTGTGAGGTCATATAAATGAGAGACACATAGCCAAACTGAATTCAGTCCTTTTAGGCTGGATTTACACTACATGGTTTAAATGATACCATTCCAATTTATTTTTCTCATAAATACATCAAGGCGCCGGGACGGTGAAGACTGGTTAGGACATCTGCCTCACAGTTCTGGGGACCGGGGTTCAAATCCCGGCCCCGCCTGTGTGGAGTTTGCATGTTCTCCCTGTGCCTGGGTGGGTTTTCTCCGGGCATTCCGGTTTCCTCCCACATCCCAAAAACATGCGTGGTAGGTTGATTGAAGACGCTAAATTGCCCGTAGGTGTGAATGTGAGTGCGAATGGTTGTTTGTTTCTATGTCCCCTGCGATTGGCTGGCGATCGGTTCAGGGTGTACCCCGTCTTCCGCCCGAAGATAGCTGGGATAGGCTCCAGCAGCCCACGAACCTTGTGAGGATAAAGCGGTACAGAAAATGGATGGATGTAGAAGTACACAAACAGCATTTTTGTTTTTACTTTCCTTCATCATAAGAACCGTTGACAATTTGTTTGAAGTGCATGAGGAGTTACTAAAATGTGTGTCCTCCAATAACATGGACATATTTAACGTCGTTAATGGTGTTGCAAACACACGTCGGCTTGGACAAGAGGCCGTTGACGTGCTTTGCCAAGGCTCCATCAACAAGTGAGTAAGTTGGCCTATTAACTTTTGCATGACGGACAAACATAGTATAATATGAAAATCTGTGAGTGAGTTGATTTTTGTGGAAAAATGCACAACATGAATTCATGTTGGTTTGCTGTTCAGCAGTTTTGTGCCATCTTTGAATGTTAGTTTTTATGCACAAAAGCCCTTCACAATGGAAAAAAAGAAATCACAGTTTGTGGTTATTTTGTTGTTCACTTCAAACCCTTTGTTGGTGAAGAGTGGCTCTTTTATATATGCATTTGAGGATGGATATGGTGATTTACATTGGTTCAATACAAATAATAATAAAAAAAACAGACATGCATGTATTCTGTCTATATTCAAAATGGTATTTTGGGGGGTTAGGAAGTGGTCCCAGTTGTCCTAGAATATGGTTAGGATGTGGGCGGTTCTATGTGGCCCCCTGGTAGTGCTGATGAAAAATTGTGGCCCCCTCCATCATTTAGGTTGCCCATCCCTGCTGTATATAGATAAAAATCACATATATCTGGGCCGGAAGAAGTACGTGTACCCATACTGCATCATTGCAAACTCGATGTCAACTGAATGCTAATGGTGTACGGTGGTAAATCAAAGCTATAGTGAGCCATTAAATAGGGATAAAAATGGCCAAATTACAAACTAGTTATGTTTACAGCTCTGTAATTGTTTACTTGTGTTTTGGGAGTGTTTGCATGCCAGTTCTTTTAGGTGTTCAGTTAATATGAGCAGAATGATATCGGATGTAGGTTACTTGAAAGTAGATCTAGTAATAGACAGTACAATATTGGATTTTCCCACTAAATCAAAATTGGGCATGCAGTATGATTCCAGCCTTGGTTTTATTGACAGGAACCCTTTCTGGTATTAAGGGGCCTCAGTCAATGCAATACATTTAAACCGCTTTGTGTTGCACAGGTTAAGTGTATGACGCCATGAGCTGGAAGCAAACCAAACTGAGATCATCTTAGGAAGTTGAGTGAGCTTTCAGAAGTCTCTGAGTTCTTTTGGAGTGTTAACATATTCACTAAAATAATGACTAATCACTCTGGGTTTACTTGGAAAACTAAACTAGACCAAGTCAGAAAACGTAGAGTACGCTGTAAACCTCTAATGAATTCAACTAATAGGAAGGCGACACAATCTTTATCCATCCATCCATCCATTTTCTGAGCCGCTTCTCCTCACCAGGGTCGCAGGCGTGCTGGAGCCTATCCCAGCTGTCATCGGGCAGGAGGCGGGGTACACCCTGAACTAACTGGTTACAATCTTTATCCACAGACCTTTATTTAAAAGGGTTTGTTTTGTGTTATTTACATTCTTGTTATTTCAAGTAACAAATTTCTGTCAACCAGTCAACAGTGTGGCGAGCTCCATTCGGCATCACTCGTTTGTACATCTGGGAATAAAAAAGAGGTAGGCTACTTAAGTTTAAAATTCCTTAACTTACTAAGGTACCTTTTTACACCTTTTGATATGTACACTATCCTGAACTGAATGGTATCCCTTGGTGGAAACGTGGCCTAAGGATACATATCGATGAGTGCGGCACTGTCACAGCGGGTAGACAGACCGATGAACGCACAGAGGACAGTAAAACAAAGAACAGTGTCCTACTGCTGTGGGTGAGGGCCCTGCGTGGCCGTGGCGCCCACACACCTGGCTTGCTGGGCTTGATGCCCATCGGCTGGAAGCCAGTAGTGAGAATGGAGGAGTCTGCTACATCGGCATCCAGACCTCCCTTCTTGCGCCGGTAGACCAGAACTACGATGATGAGCAGCAGGGTCAGACACAGAGCCACAGCCACCATGCCCACGTACAGCGCCACGTCCTCCGCTCTGCTCACGGCTGTAAGAAGAAAAAAGACAAAGAAAAGAAAAGCCCTGGAATTATTTACAAACAAATAAAGCCTCACTCAGGTGGAGCATGGAAATACCCATGGTTTCCTGCAACGCGTTTTATTACCTGCTGTGTAAAGGTCTCAATTCGTTTAATCGAATAAAATCAGTTATGACATTGGGCGCTTTAACGCTGCTTGACATCCCTGAAGGTTTCACACAGAGTTAAGAGAATGCATTTGCAAATATTACGCAATCGTCCTGATATAAATGGCTTGACTTTTATTTAAATTTGTAGACAATTCAAAAGAATACAGGTTCTCCCTTTCTTCTTCCCCTCATTCCTGCCCTGGATAAATATTCATGAATGTTCTCTTACTTCTTTGTCTTTTTCTCTCAGAACACAACAACACCCCGAAAGAGAGAAAGTGGATTTGCCCATGATATTCAAAAGTCTCTTATAGAATATACGTGTCTCTCAAAAGCATGGTAACTGCATACAGTATGGAGATGACAACTGCGCCCAGACAAACATTCATACATTTGTGTGCGCGTCCTGCAGGAGAATAGGATTTGCTATGGCTGTCTTTCGACAGCTGGAGGACTTTCATGGCGGGGGTGGAAGATGTTCCTGAGGCCTTTGTGGAGGGCATTGTCCCAGGTATCCACGGGGGCGTAATACTGTCAAGTGAACACAGTCAAAAGGGGGACACATTCAAGCGCGGCCGAATCCTTTCAAGAATGGAGAACATCGGCAAAGGTTAAAGCACGGCTAGTGGATCTGTGATGAGTTGACGACAGAAGGACAAGGACAGAAAAAGGATTACAATTCACACCAGAGATAGCAAAAATAAAATAATAAAAGGGCAACGAAACAAGACAGCATTCAACAGTGACTAACATGATGTGATTTACTTGCCCAAAGATCTGAAAGAATTGGTGTAAGAATGAACAAGATCATCATTACATATTATGACACATTTTAAAGACACAGTGGGGTTTTTCCACTACTCTGAATGCCTACTGCTTCTCAGGAACTAAAAGCTGCATGCTGAAAGGACACATTTGACACATTTTAATTGGTGTTAGTTAATCTGAGAATTGAAAATCTATACATTAGGGGACTTGTAACAATCAGGTTCATAAAAATCTAACTACTGCACAGTATATATCGCACATTTGTTACATAATAAGATTTTTCGTGTTCTCCTGCATGCCCCGTTTAAAGTGTGTAGCAAAAAAATAAAACATGTTTTATAATGGCATGTTTATAATGAGCATTTCCATTCACAGACAGAACTGCCCTTCAAAACGTACTTTCATGACCTTGAGGATGACAATCATCGTTATTTTGTTCAAGTTAACCAAGTACAGACAACTCGGATGACGAATATGTTTTTGCGTATATTCCATTTTTGCTGAACTGATTCTAATGGATCAATTAAATGTATGAATTGTGCTGATTGTAAAGTAAAAGTGTAATAGCATCATGAGGTGTGCATAATCAGATTACATGATCTAATCTACATTAATCATGACAAACTGAGGGAAGATAAATGTTTCATTAGTATCCATTCATCATTCGAAGAACAGATTGATAGAGACATTGTTAAATGTTGATATTGAAGCATTATTACATACATACATAAACATGTCCTTGTCCAGACAATCTGAAATGTTACACATTTCAAAACATAGACAAAGAATATACGCCGATTTACGTTTTGTAGTGATAAGGCTAACATTTGAGGATACGAAGCTTTGAATGACAAAAACAAACGTGGATACTAATGTTATCTTATGCTGTTGCCTTACCTTATCTGTGGGCACAGCAGTATTACACACCACCTCCTTACTCCCTCAGGGAATAAGCAATGTTCTTTAACCAAAACAAAGCTAGCTAAACCTCTCACCTCCTACAGTGTTGTGTCCAAAAAGAGAGAAGAGGCTACACCTCTCATCAAATCCTCAAAAGTCAATAGTCAGGGTGAGTCAAAGCCGGGAAAAAGGCAATGCTGTGGTATTTGTACTTGTGATGCTCCAGTCTACTGAGAGACGAGCAGACACAATACAAGGCTTGTCAGCTAACTACTAATTGGATAAACATAGCCTTGGACTGGCTGCTTGGCTGTTTGTTTACTTTTTAAGGGCAAACCAAAGGCACCAAGCAAACGTCCGATGCAAAGATCCAGTATCTCCCGCATGTACTATTCTCAAAGCCAAACAGTCTGTCAATCAGCTAAGGGTCCCTGGTCCGCCTTTCACATTCCGTCAGTATTCTAGGGCCCTTATCGGAGAATCAGCGAGTGAACTTTTATCTGCCCGCCAGGTGTCACAGCCAAACGATCCCGATGCTCACTTACAATCCAGACCAGCATCAGCACTCAGCTCCTCCCGGCCCCGCACATTGATTTGGCTGATGCCAGTCAATAAGAAAGAGGGCATTTATCACACTTTAATTGACAGTTAATCAGGCTATATAATTGGATGGGCTTCATGTTCATCCAAACATGCACCCCCAATCTCTCTTTTACACATTTAATGTCACTCCATCATTCATTGCTACTTCATCTAATTGATACTATAGAACTTTTGATTCAATGTGCGTGACCTCGCTTTATGATGGATGCCCATCTGTGAGGAGTGTCAAAAGACCTCAGGCCAATCATTGTACTTTAAGATCAGAAGCTGAGACTGACTGCTTAGGGATTCCTTTTTGATATAGGCTCATAATTCATCTCGTCAGTGGGCACCAAATCCGAAGTTCTTCTGGCATTGGCATTCACACCTGTTAGGCCTGCTCTTGCTATGATAAATAAAAACATTTTGCAGCCCCCTGTGCCTCTTCCTAGGGTGTTTATCATGAGCCCTGGGAATATATTTCATCCCATGGCCATTCCGAGTCACCCGGCTGAAGATGAATCACACTGGAGTTCTCCAGGTCAGGGATATGTGGCTAGTAAAAAGTGAACGTGACCATTACTGTCGTCACAATACAGTCATCCTATCCCTCAGCAAAGCCCTGGTGAAATATGGGCCTGAACAAATGGTCAGCCATTTTTCATACCACCTCTAACCCCGCAGTGACAAACAAAATCATGACAAAAACATTAGATGTTGTTCCACCAAATTAACCCTCAAAGCAAAGGGAGATGATGAGTTTGATCTTATCAACCAAAACAGGATCCTGCAGCAAATCAAGTTTATTACCGTCATCACAATCATGCAGCTGGAATTTTTTATTTATGACATCCTAATCTCCTGCATTTCCCCCACTATCCTTTCTGTACCCTTTTCCACCTGTCTGCCATTTTGGCAATGTGCCAACATCTTTATCATTTGCAGAGTGTGCATTGCTTATAAAAAGCATAAGGTCTGTTTGTTTTTGAGAGATGCCACACAAAAGTAATTGCAGCACATTTATTCTCCCATAACACGCAAAAGAATACCCTCATTGAGCATTCTGTAATTTCTTGTGTATAATATACTCAAGTATAATGTGCACCCCACAAATTCAGGAAAACCCTTCTACCTATGTATAATGCGCATCATTGATAGGCTGCTATTTCTATGCTCAAAACAAAGTATTATCCGTATTTCATTCAGTTTTGCAAACAAAAATCCAGCTCTTTTTTTGTACTGTATCATATATAAATTTGTAACAATTGACATTATGTAACATATTGGAAATAGAGTACAGTGGAGCTTCGATATAATGGACTAATAGGGACGGGGGTGGGGGGTCGTCCGTTATAGCTGATTGTCCGTTACATTGAAGCACTTTTTTTTTTTTTTTGTGGCCATATGCGGCCATAATACTACACAGTACAAAATTGTTTTGTGTTTTTTTTCGTGGCCTAAAACACCCACTACAGTACAAAGTTATTGTAAAGAAATATAAAAAAGGTAGAAAATCTTCGAAACCTTAACGTGACCCCCACATAGGCACGGGAGGAACGTCTTATGGAGTTAGATCTAGTCATATTGTATATCTGTGACCCTGAAATACGTCAGTTCCATTCTCTGCCTGCATTGCGCCACAGTGCCAGTAAACAACAGCGGCTAATTCTGGAACTAACAGACTTTGTGAACAGCAATTTAAGTTACAAATGAAACTATTTGTGGACATATTGTTCGGTCCCAACGGTCCGTTTTATCAAGATATCCGTTATATCGGGGTCTGTTAAATCGAGGTTCTACTGTACACCTTTTTCACAAACCGGAGGTACTGGTATGCTTATACAATGTGAAATAATTTTTAAAATATTCCTTTTACCTATGTATAACGCACGGTCTCAACTTTTGACAAATTTTTTTGGGGAAAAAAAGCGCATAATACACGAGAAACTACGGTATGCCTTTTCTATCTTAATGAGGGAGATTAGAGCTGTGTGGAAGGTCCTCTGACAAAGGACATCCTTTGTTGCAGTACAACACAGTTGCAGTCTGTATTTGTATTGTTGGATTACACTAAATGAGAAGGGTGCCTTTTGTTTCAGGGGGAAGTTTTCCAGCTCAGCTAATAGCGCACAAACACGGTTGAAGTATGGGAGTTGCTGAATAGCCAAAACCATCTTGCTAATTTGCCTATTATCAAACTTCACACTGCCATCGTCTATTGGAACACATATGGTGAGAGCAGATTGGCCTTCTTGAGAGGTGTGTGCAAATACAGTCACTCTGGATGTGTGTGTGTTATGAACAATGACTGGCTATCTTTGTGTACACGCCTCTCTGGGGAAGAGCAGCTGACCTTTGATGATGGGCTGAGTGATGCTTCCTGGTTCTCTGCGCCAGACTTGGCGATGTTTGAGACATGCACATGCATGCGGAAAGACACACACAGGAGGCTTATGCATATGCAGTGCACGGCCACATGTGCGCGGCCCCCTGCCCACATGCCTTCCATGTATCGGCCCAGCCAATTGTGCCAATCAGCATTAGATACATTAATTCAGTTTACTAATTCACTTGCCCATGTCAATTAAATCTCCATTAAAAGACAGTGTTTACCAAGCAACAACAAAGATGATTTATAACCATTTCTCTCTGCATCTTGAGACTAGTGAGTGGATGGGAAACAGTCTTCAAGGCAGTTTTATGTTGGAAAATATATTAAATGAAATGAATGGACAAAATGTGCATTGTAAATTATGGCAAGTCAGAACTGTGATATTGAAAGCAATTTCTTTAATTTCTCTCACAGGATTAATAAAGTATATCTCACGACACTATACTTTGTCAGGGAGATGTTGCATGAGACACCAAATGGGTTAAAAAACCCGTAAAAGGAGCGTAAGATATCATAGGTAATGACAGCTCTATGTGTAAAAATCTATAAAGTATTTCAAAGCAGTCTTACCGTATCATATGGAAAATTTACTTTTTAATTGCCTTTATACAAATACAGTGGTGCATTGAGATATGACTGACCCGACTTACAGGTTTTTCCAGATATGAGCAATCTTTCAGCGGATTATTTGCTTTTACTTGCAAGCAAAAACTTGAGATACAAGTGCTGCATGGTGGCAATGAACTCAGCTCAACTCAGTTTGCAACAAGCAGCTGTTCAGTAGATAGTGAACAATTCTTAAAAAAAAGGGGCTTCAGCTTGTTTATTGCCACTCTCAGTTGAAGTTTACTGTCAAACTAAACATCCATCCATCCTTCCATTTTCTGAGCCGCTTCTCCTCACTAGGGTCGCGGGCGTGCTGGAGCCTATCCCAGCTATTATCGGACAGGAGGCGGGGTACACCCTGAACTGGTTGCCAGCCAATCGCAGGGCACATACAAACAAACAAGCATTCACACTCACATTCACACCTACGGGCAATTTTGAGTCTCCAATTCATGCATTTTTTTGGGATGTGGGAGGAAACCGGAGTACCCGCTCTAACCAGTCGTCCACCGTGCCGCCCCAACTAAATGTAAAAAAAACAATTATACACTGTGTATTTAAAACAATCTAGGTTTACCTTTTGTAAATCAGTTTAGCTTAATGCTAACAAATAAACCAAAACACCACAGGCAGGCTAACAAATAATATTGTTGTCGCGGTGTTATAACCTTGTAAGCAATTTAAAAACAAACAGTGGGGCAACACGTGGACAGATAATATAACAATACTTACACACATATACTTTCTTACTAACTACTTACTAATATTACTGTGGCTTACAGAGGAGTAACTTGTGACCGTCTCCATATACTGTATTTCCGCATATCTGTATTATACTGCTGCCAGGAGTCCAAGGCATGTACACTAGAACGAGCAGCACAATGCCCATCTAATTGAAGCAAAAAATGTAAAGTACAATATTAGATATTAGAGTGCTATTTCTAGGGTGAGAACCTCGGTCATCCGGGAGGATCTCAGAGTAGAGTCGCTGCTCCTCCACATCGAGAGCAGCCAGAGGAAGTGGCTGGGGCATCTGATTCGGATGCCTCCCGGACGCCTCCCTGGTGAGGTGTTCCGGGCATGTCCCACCGGGAGGAGACCCCGGGGATGACCCAGGACACGCTGGAGAGACTACGTCCTTCGGCTGGCCTGGGAACGCCTCGGGATCCCCCCGGAAGAGCTGGATGAAGTGCCTGGGGAGAGGGAAGTCGGCGTCCCTGCTAAAGCTTCTGCCCCCGCGACCCGACCTCGGATAAGCGGTAGAAAATGGATGGATGGATGGATGGAGTGCTATTTTTCTCATCAAAAACAAACACATTACAAAAATGTTTTTTTTTGTTTTTTTTTGGGAGGCTGGAATGGATTTCCACTCATTTCAATGGGAAAAGATGTTTTGAAATATGAGTGTTTGAATTACAAGCATAGTCATGGAATGAAATAAACTCATATCTCAAAGCACCACTGTAGTGGGTCTTAGCAAAGAGTTTTTTATGGGGAGGGCATCTTGCTGGCCCCCCAGCAATGATGCGCTGTGCGGCCACATGTGTCGCAGATGCCAAAATCCGCCACTGATTATTGGGTGGGGTGGCTCACTTGCATGAGACAGGACTGTATCACACATGGTTTTAAGACACCTGGGAACTGTTTCAAATTGTGAAAAAATGTCACCTTTAACGTCCCACAAGCAATTTAATTCAATGAAAGAACATCCGTCTCAGTAATTTTTATTTATTTTTTTAACCCTTTGCAATTACAGTAGTTTACTGATCATTTGTTTAGTTCTAAAACATCTTCCTAAAGGACATGAATATTCAAGATGCTGGCTGTAACAAAATTTTGTCATAGTGAGACATTGTTTTATGCAAAGCACAAACAGGTATTACACACAGGCATGGACAGAACACAATGGTGCATACAGCACATATGTTTGTTTGAATCAAGAGAGATGATTTCGTTTTCTGCTCTTTTATTTGGTCAGAAGGCATCACAACATCAGTGTGAGTGAACATATATTACTGCAGCAGAGAGCATTGCACCAGTGTTAATTACTACTGTTAGCAGTCACGCTCTTAAAGCAATGTGCCAGGTGCATTGAGATATCTCTCAGCTGACTCCTTTTTATCATGAATGTACAGTACACATCAGGAGGTAGATGGGATTCTTTCATGTCATGTTCATCACATACACGGTGTTTCAATAAAGCCACATGCTGCAGTGTTAATTAAAAAGTACAAATCGAGTGAAAAAGCACTCACTGGGCCTGCACCACTGTCATGAATTATATTTTAACGGAGCTTTCTGTTCGTTGGTTGGCACAGTTTGAAAGGCTTCAAGTTCATTACCAAGGTTATTGGACGAGGTGCTGTCACAAAGGTATTTCCAAACATTCTACTCTTGTGGGGAAATGGAGTACTTAAAATATTAGCAGCACCTCACATTATGATGCATTTGGGTGTACTTGAAAGCCTGTACGACAATCTTCAACAAAGAATTATCTTTTGTAAAGGTGGAATTAGATTTAGATACTTCATTGTATCACATTAAACTATGAGTGTACCTAAAGAAGCAAATGACTGCATGTTTAGTGACTTGACTTTCATGTGAACATCCATCCATCCATTTTCTGAGCCGCTTGTCCTCACTAGGGTCGCGGGCGTGCTGGAGCCTATCCCAGCTATCAACGGGCAGGAGGCGGGGTACACCCTGAACTGGTTGCCAGCCAATCGCAGGGCACACATAAACAAACAACCATTCGCACTCACATTCACACCTATGGGCAATTTAGAGTTGTCAATTAACCTAGCATGCATGTTAGCAGGCACGGGGAGAACATGCAAATTCCACACAGGCAGGGCCGGGGATTGAACCCTTGTCCTCAGAACTGTGAGGCAGACGCTCTAACCAGTCATCTACCGTGCCGCCTCATGTGAACATATTTTCATTCATGTTTTAGGTAATTATGAGCATATACTAAGAAGAGTGGGCTTTTAGCCTATGCTGTTTTTCTACCCTGGTTTTATTTGAGCCAATGCTTTGGCCTTGAAAACTCATAAGGGGCACTGGAGTTGTACATATTTTCTGGCCAAAGTGTATTAAATTTAAGTTAATTCAGCACTTAGTAGCCTTGGCATGCTCACAAACTTCTGGAGCCTACTAATTCTGTTCCATTGCATAATTTCCCTGAAACTCTCCAAGTGGCACAACTACAGTGCAGTTTGCAGTATGTGGGTGGTTGTACACTCACTCTGTGGGCACTGTTCGCTGGTGCAGTTAAGAGACTGAAGATCGAGCCCCTGGCAGTCCTTGCCTCCGGTCCCAGGTGATGGCTGGGTGCACTCCCTGCTCCTCCACATCGCACAGTCAGCCCCGCATGGTGACCACTTGCTCCATTCGCTCCAACCGCCATCCACTGTAAACACATATTCATGAAAAAGAAAACAGGGTGAGGTGTAAATGTATTGCAATGTAATGTATTTGACTTCTGAATAATACAAAAAGATGACTGATTGGAAAGTATGTTCAACAAATTAAATACAATATATATATATACACTGTATGTATAAAACGTTTGTATATTTTTTTACAACATACAACGTAGCACTCATGTAAAATTAATGGGTATATTTGCATAAGACCTCCAACAGTGAGAAGAAAACTCTGTTGCCATCTTGTGCAAATCTACAGGCTCTAAAATGTAAACCTGTTGGGAAAGCACCAAGACATGCAAATCTACTTGCAAATGCTTAAATCCAAGCAGATGTACAGGGAACCTGAATATCTTTTTCCGTTTCTCTTTTTTTGTTTATTTAGTACATGGAAATAAGATGCAACCAAGCAAACCCTTAACGCTGAGTGAGTGGTTTAACTCTGTACAGCACATCCGTGTGAAATCTGCGCTTCCAATCTATTTGATGTACAGAAAAAAAAACTTTGCCTGACGAAAGTTGGCTAGCTTACACCATAGACAGGCTAACAAAACTCGCATTGATACTGCGGTAGTTACAAACCTTTAAATAACTTAAATTAGAACAAATGGTAGCAACACCTGCAGACAGATACAGTATAACAATACTAAGAGACGTATATATTTTTTTGTCCTCTGTGGACAAATTACTAATATTACTGCATGTTGAGGAGGTCTTCTGCGTTTCCTCATCAAATCTATTTGTAGTATGTCTGTATGTAGTATGAGGTATGTCTATGCCTGTGTGTATTAAATTGCCCCCAGTTCGCCAAGACAGTCACACCAGACACACAATGCCCACTGAATCAAAGCATGAAATCATGATGCACAACTGTTTAATGCTTTACATTCTATTTAAATGTGTCATTACTGTACAGTACTATTTTTCTTATTAAAAACAGGTGAGAAATGTTTTTGGGGGGGGAGCTGGAACAGATTACTAGCATTTCATGTCATTTCATTCATAAAAGTACATTACAGCATACAGTACATCCAAATATATAATAGGCCTATAGTATGAACATAGTTTTGAGAGTATACTGCTGTAGGATACAGTACAGCTTTAACACAAGCATAGGGTGTAGCCATTTTCAACAAAGGTGGGGGCTGGTGGCAAGGAGTGATATCGAGTGACACGGCACCCGGCCCGGGGAAGGTTACCACAGGGCTAATAGGAAAAAGAGCCGTAATGAGCTCTCGTGGGGGGAGCAACACCAGTGTCTTGCTCTTCCCTGCCCCGAATGTATCAGTGGAGAGTACCGGGTGAAATTACTAAAATGACACACACACTAACACACTTCTATGACAGCAACAACTCTCTTCCTGGCTGACCCGAGGGCAAGGAAACGATAGCGCTCATTAATCCTAGCAATAAAGAGTACAGGGGACATGAACCCCAAAGTACGAGTCTGACCTAGTGCAGGTCAGAGGCTTTTGTTTATGAAGCATTAGTGCTACAAAGGGTGGGATAAAAATAACAGCCTATAGGATAACTACTCTGACTGATGATGTTATTTGGATTTGGTGGCAGCCCATGACTGAAAAGTGGGTAGAAGCCCAGTCACAAGTGCGTGTGTGAACTAGGCCCTTTGCGTGACAACGCTACAAGCTCGCCTGTGTGTGTCCATAATTTGTGTATGTGTGGTCTTTTTGACCAGCTTGTTCAATAGAATTCTAGCGTGTGATTCTCGATGCCTGAGGAATGGAGGAAAAGTGCGCTGGTGCCAATTTTTAAGAGCCTATGACAGAGTACCCAGAGAGGAACTGTGGTAGTGAATGCGGAAGTCTGGAGTGGCAGAGAAGTATGTTAGAATAATACAGGACATGTACGTGGGCAGCAGAACAGTGGTAAGGTGTGCTGTAGGTGTGACAGACGAATTTAAGGTGGAGGTGGGACTGCATCAGGGACCAGCCCTGAGCCCCTTCCTGTTTGCAGTGTTGATGGATAGGCTGACAGATGAGCTTAGACTGGAATCCCCGTGGACCATGATGTTTGCAGATGACATTGTGATCTACAGTGAAAGCAGGGAGCAGGTGGAGGAACAGTTAGAATGATGGAGGCATGCACTGGAAAGCAGAGGAATGAAGATTAGCCGAAGTAAGACAGAATATATGTGCATGAATGAGAGGGGTGGAGGGGGAAGAGTGAGGCGACAGAGATAGCAAGGGTGGAGGACTTTAAATACTTGGGGTCAACCATCCAGAGCAATGGTGAGTGTGGTCAGGAAGTGAAGAAACGGGTCCAAGCATGTTGGAACGGGTGGAGGAAGGTGTCAGGTATGTTATGTGTCAGAAGAGTCTCATCTAGGGTGAAGGGCAAAGTTTATAAAACAGTGGTGAGGCCAGCCATGATGTACGGAATAGAGACAGTGGCACTGAATAGACAACAGGAAGCAGAGCTGGAGGAAATGAAGATGTTGAGGTTCGCTCTCAGAGTGACCAGGTTGGATAAAATTAGAAATGAGCACATCATTGGGAAAGCCAAGGTTCGATGTTTTGAAGACAAATTTAGAGAGAGCAGACTTCGATGGTTTGGACACGTGCAGAGGGGAAATAGTGAGCATATTGGTAAAAGGATGATGAGGATGGAGCTGCCAGGCAAGAGAGCTAGAGGAAGACCAAAGAGAAGGTTGATGGATGTCGTGAGGGAAGACATGATGGCAGTTGGTGTTCGAGAGGAGGATGCAGGAGATAGGCTTCCATGGAAAAAGGATGACGCACTGTCGCGACCCCTAAAGGGACAAATCGAAAGGAAAAGAAGAAGAAGACAAACCAAAATAAATAAAATGTTAACATAAAATATGCATTTGCCCCAACCCTGCCTTTTCAAGTCATTATTTAAAGAGTGCATTTTTTAGGATTTGCATTGCTCTGTGGGTTTGTTGCATGCACATGACCATCCCATCTGAAAGACAAGCTATGCTTGTTCTTGCAACTTTTCTCCTAAATATTTAATATGAATTTCAATCAATCGATAACAGTAATTCCTTATAAAGTGCATGAGGGTATTTAGTCAAGTGCTGCTGATTAAGATAATATATATTACAACCAAAACTTTAACATAAAATGAAATAAAATGTCTACTGCGTTCATGAGAATAATGCAGAAACTGCAAGAACCAAAGCAGCTCGGTTGCACATAATACTGCGGCGTGATTACAGAGGCAACTAGGACAACGATTGTCAGTGTTTGTATTTGTCTGACATCTGTATTTTTCCTCGAGCGAGAAAAGGAAGCCTCTTTTTAGGGAGAGGGGCCAGCAATTAATTGAGACACGATGTCTAAGAGGCCACTATTTGAAGAAATGTGGTCACTCAATACCGTGACAAGAAAAGTTTATTTCTCTTTAAAATTTTTTTATTTAAAACCAAAACCGGACCTGTGCTTATTCCTTCCACAGTCTAAGACAGGAATGTGATTATCCACAGTTTTTCATGTAAAATCCCTAGGAGGAGATTGTTGGCGCAAGAGTGAAAGGCTGTGCAACTGATTTTCAATCACGCAGCACCGCAGGTTTGAGGTCAGGCCGGCTTCTGAGGAAGGACAGTAATCTAATAGCCCAGTGGCACGCCTCAATTTGGACATGTTGTCAAGAGGGAAAGGAAAAAAAGAATCCCGCCATTCTTTACAGGTGGAAGTAGGGTCTGGTTGAGGCTTTTGCTCCTCATAATGACAAAGGCTGCTGACTGTCATCGTCAGAGCTCATTGAAAACCTGTGGTTTGCATGTCCTTGAGGGGAACATGGGCGCAAAGGGTCATCACTCAGTTCCTATAGTCCTGTCAACACACATGCACAGTAATCATCCCCTAATCCCACCAACCTGACCAGAACAAGATAACCACAGAGCCATGGAAGTGGATGGGAGCTCAGCCCAGTGAAGTGACCGTTGCAATGTCACATAATTTTGAGAGTTTGATTTTCTATTGCTGGATAAATGGAAGTTGTAACTGACAACTGAACAAAGCAGACGTGTCTTCTTTATATTAATTAATACAGTGGAATAAGACAAGATGGTTGACTGAATGTGAGAAGAGCAGAGGGAGCCAAGGCAAATGGCACAGAATGATTGAAACAGCAATGGTCCAAGTCTGTCACCAGATGGCCACACTCCTTTCAATGTGAACAAATATGTTTTTCTGTGCTGTTAGCAACAACTTGTACTTGTTCTTTGGATACAAATGAATGTCTCCAGAAAACTTGCTTTGTAAAAAGAACTAGACACTTGCCCGCAGTGCAGAAACAGCAAGCATATGGGTGCTGAGATGCATGTGTATATAACACGGCCTTGCGCACGCTTGCAAACAAACACGCACAAATACACTAGCCCCGAGTCTGTTTATTTTCCATCTAGTGGAATTCTCATGACTCCACTGGCAAGCCTGAGGGATTAGTACAATATTTGAATAATTCACTCAAGTTAGCAATCTTTTCATGTTGTTTGCATTCCTCTCTCACATACGGCAACAGCTTGATTCATTTGTATGAGTCAGGTGTCGCCGCCATGCTTGGCTCCTATTATTTACAGTTGGCCCGGGTACTGCATATTTGCTGGAATGTGGAATCTTACCCTGACTGTTGGCCCCGACCACAAAGTAGGACAGGAAGGGAGTCAACGAGAATGAATCAGGTGGAATGTACATTAATAATGTAAGTTTAGCCAAGTGTGCGCCTCAAATGTTGTCCATGTTGTGCCTCAGCCTCCTCCTTGAGATCCCTGGGCCCCTCCCAGGATGGTGCCCATCTGATCTGACAGACTGAACTCCCTCCGCCAACTCAAACACTTTGGGGACTTGGACCTTTCGAGCTTCACAAGAAAAAAGGTGTGAGTGTCCTTTCGCAAGGAGGACTCACTGAACAAGTTGCTGGGGAAGATGACAACCTGAAGAAGTCGAGTTGTGTAAGAAAATACCATTTCTACCGGTGAATGTTGGTATTTTCATTAAGAAATATACCCGTGCGAGGACGGTGCAGATAACGTATACTCTTTTTATGTCAGCGGTTTCAAACTCAAATGGATTTGTTCACCAGGGTATATTCATTTAATCACTAGGGTATATTTACACACACAAACACAAAAGAGGCAAAGCAAATCCTAGAAGCGATCCATTTACTAATGGGGTAAAAACAAAAAACAAAAAACAGACGCAAGTTGTAACCACACATTGGCCAATACAAGCAGCTCCAAAATAAACTATCTCTATGCAATAGCCTTCTGCTATACAATAAAAGCCACATCACAAATGAATGAAAAAGGTGTTTAAAAAAAGGTCCGAAGATGCCTCTCGAGTGAGAGTAGAAAAGAGAGCATTACATTTAAGTACAAATGATTGACAATGTGCATCCGTGGAAAAATTGTGACCTTTTTTGAGAAATGATGGCAACTCCACTCTTGTAAGAGGACTTTCAAAAGAAAGCTACAAGGATGGTTTTAAAAGGCATTCTCCAAGTATGTAAGGATGTTTGCATGCTGGCCATGTCAGTGAATGTGACTCTGAGATGCCTCCTTTGGTACTGTATGTCAAGGCAGGGCGATTCATGAATGCCTCGGTCGTACGATTGATGAATTAAAAGTGAGAATTCAGATGCACTTGGGTTTGTCACTGCCGGGCTGTGCGTGAGCTTGCTGACAAATGACGGTGCAGTCACTTCATCTCGGTGGACTCGGGAGGCATGTCCGTGAGTACACAGCCGAGCAGAGATGCCACTTGTGATTGGAAATAACAAACTTATCATGTCCATGGCTCTGGCGTGTTGGACTATGGCCTTGAGGGGAACCTGCTTCAGGTGCTGACAGCTGGACTTGTATGAGACAGGTAACAAGCGAGTAGAGGACGCCTAGGTTGCCGGCTGTTGCCAGACCACAAGGCTGACGGGGACGTGACAGAGAAACTTGTTGTTTTCGCACAATACTGGGGAACCTGCAGAGGTCAAACGTGAAATGTCTCAATCGACTTCAGCTAAATGCACATCGAAGGGATTACGTCACAAGTGTTTTGCATTTTCTTTTGATTTCATTAATGTTTTTTGGGGTTTGGTTCCAGACCAGAAGCGTACCAGTGATGGCAAAGAGCTAAAGTGTAATAGTAAACATGAAATAGGAAACTGAAATGATTGTCACTAGACTTTACACCGATTGTATCAGGCTGATCGGTATCGGCCGATATTTAGCATTTCATGCTGATCGGCTTTAATGTCATAATCCGCAAAAGACATTTACTCCCTATCGCCATCGTGCACAGTATATTTTAATCCAAAAGCTAGTTTATTTTTTTATAGGTCTTATGACCTAGTATTGGAAATATCTGACGGCCAATAAAGTTATTTACAAAAAACAAAATACAAAGAAACATGTCGGCGGTGTCGAACGGACAACACATCTGAGACAGACAACACGTAATGAGAGGATCAGACTACTAGACAAATTTGCTCTTTCACGATTACACTATGTCAGACTACGGCAAGAAAATCTTGTATTCCGATACCACCGCATCCCGTTTTTTACGATCATTGGGCTTTATCCTGTCTACTCAAATCCGACCGGATACACTCGGTACCGTGGCGACGACAACAAGAGTGGAGTGCGGCGACTTTGTATTATAAGGACAAAATGGGGAAAAACGTGTGTTGGTGGTCACCGGTGCTCAGGACAGGAGAGGATGTATGTTTAAGGCTTGCTTGAGGTATGTGCACGTACTTATAATACGATACGGCTCGCAAGCAGGCAACAAAAACGTTATGTAGCCAAGCAAGCTAGTGGTACCACGAACCGTTGGACGTAAACATGCCGCCGTCCTGTCGAATCATGCTCTAAAGTCGTGTGGGTGAAGTAATTTCATTAAAAATAAAGTAATTTAATTACAGTAAGTTAGCACCCATTATTTCTGTCATGTAATGTTGGTTTGACCTGACTGATTAGAATACACGATCTGACTAGAGCAGTGATTTCCAACCTTTATGGAGCCAAGGAACATATTTTACAATTGAAAAAGCTCACGGAACACCAACAAACAAAAATGTCACATAAAGTGTATACATTAATTACTGTATGTACTTCCTGCCATCTAATAGAAGACCAATCATTTGTTCTGTCTGTCACTATGCCTCACTGGCATAAATAGAAGAACAAAGATACATTATTTATTGTAAATATAATTTTTTGAGCAATTAAGTACATAAGTATATACAGTAAATGAACAGGTCATTTAAATAGACACTTTCCTCCATCTTGTGATCGGATCGGCGATCGGTTATCGTTTTTTTCAACTCGCTGAGTGGTGATCGGCCCCAAAAATCCTGATTGTGTAAAGCCTAATTGTGACATTGGCGAGTTCCTGGTTGTTCTGTCCAAAATGTGCACAACAATTATTTTAATATCAGTTACACAAATGATGCAAAAGCATGTAATGAAAATGGGCACAGAAGCTTGCCAACAGAAGCTTGCCAACAAAGGGCAAAGCTTTACTGCCCTTAAAACATGATTTTGTTTTCAGTTTCAGAGCCAATCATGGAGAGTATCATTTTTTTCCATCCATCCATCCATTTTCTGAGCCGCTTCTCCTCACAAGGATCGCGGGCGTGCTGGAGCCTATCCCAGCTAACATCGGGCAGGAGGCGGGGTACACCCTGAACTGGTTGCCAGCCAATCGCAGGGCACATACAAACAAACAACCATTCGCACTCACATTCACACCTACGGGCAATTTTGAGTCTCCAATTCATGCATGTTTTTGGGATGTGGGAGGAAACCGGAGTGCCCGGAGAAAACCCACGCAGGCATGGGGAGAACATGCAAACTCCACACAGGCGGGGCCGGGGATTGAACCCCCGGTCCTCAGAACTGTTCACCCTGCCGCCATTTTTTTCCAAATAAATAGATAACAACAGACTGACCACAATACTCGTGATGTGTTCTCATACTGCCTGCTTACGGACATATAGTACAAGAACAGTTTTACTTTATTAAAATTTTATTTTACAGTAACTTCTCCATGTACGCCAGAAGTATAAATGTTAACGTTACTCAAAACAGTACAGTTAATCCAGATTTTTTGATTGTGACAGTTTGAGTCTGGAACAAATTATTGTATGATATGATATGGAAAAATAGTTCCGCAAATAGAACAAGTTGCAAGTCAAGCAGCTTAACAGAATGGATTATGTTTGACTTTTGAGACTCCACTGTAAATAAAAATGTGTTTTTCCCTATAAACTATATTCATTGGGTACAATGCAATTTTATGCTACAGCACTATAAAGGCTGAAATTACACTCGTTCTCCTTCTGGTGCAAGGGACGAGAGGAGAGTTTGGTCTAACAATAGCAGGACTGACAATCTCGTCAGGTTCGTAGAAGTCAGTATTGTGCTTTTGCTACAGTGTAATGTCAAGCATTTAACAACCCTTTTAATTGAATTTAATTTAATTACTGATGCTTGAGAGAAAATAGTACCAGATCCATCCAGATAGAACCCTGAACAAGCATCACACGTGTTTGCCTTTCCCTTGTTTCCATCCACTTGCTGGCTTAGGTTACTTCCACTCACGCTTGACATCTGGTGATGTCTCTACATGGGCGATGTGTAACATAATACCTTGATTTACGGAGAAAATAACCTCTGTTTTAGCTAGGGAGAGGATGCTGCTGACAGAGGTGTTGGATTTCCATCTGTGCTTTTTAGGCACGGAGGATTTCTCCTGCAGTCTATTTGCCGTTTGAGCCACAGACAGCACAACAGCCGTTGCTGGTTTGTACACAAGCGTTTTCCTTTTCACAGTCACTCTGAGCTTTGTTCCTGTATTCACGTGCATCTTCCTTCTTTCACCTTTAACATTGTTTTCATACACAGCTCTCTCGCTCTCATGCTATCTCTGAACCTTTGTGACGGGGCTAATGTAGGACTGTAAATGAACCAGGCTGCATCTCTGGCTACAAAAGGATCGATATCTGTTGCTCAGTATCAGGCAAGACACTCCCTGCGTCTTGGATTCTCTCACGAGACAGACTGGGCAGGGAAATGAAACGCCACTGATTCTTGCAACGTAAACACAGCACACAGGCCGCCATAATTCACCCTTTTATTGCCCATATTTACTACACAGCTTTAGCTGGAAACAATAACAAATGTAGTAGCTGGTGTGACACAGCAGCATGGCTGGTTGGGAATATGTCTCTTAAATCAGAGAGGTATATGAAATAAGAGCAGGGTCTTCATAAAAGATAATGAGATATGTGAACAAAGTGGAATGATAAATCAGGTTCAAGGCTGTGAGGACTAATAGGTTCTGAAAATGACAATGTACGCTTAATTGCGGAATGCAACAGAAAGAGCACCATCCGTGGAAAGGGCTGCAGGCCAAAATAAAGATGAACAGATGACTTCTGGATGCAAAGAAAGCAAAAAGAAAGCCACAGGTAGCCAAGTGCCACAGGACAAGCAGGGGGTTGCCTGGGAGTTACCTGGACAGGTGGCCACACAAGCACTTTTCTGGACGTTCTGCCCCTCACAGGACGTGCCGCCGTTCAGTGGCGTGGGGTTGGTGCAGCTCCGACTCCTCTTCTGCCAGCCTCGCCCACACACAGCACTGCAGGATGACCAGGTGGTCCACGTGGACCAGCCGCCGTTGACTGTCAGACCAGCGCAAGGAGAGGGATGGGTTGGGGGTTAGGGAGAAAGTTGGAAGGGAAGATGAGATGAGGGGACAGAGCAGCCAGGATTACCCGACATGCACTAAGGACGTGTGTTCCAAGAATAATTGTGAGTGCTGCTGCAGTTCTAACAGAAGCTTGAGAGAGCGGAGCTGCTTCCTGCACTTGAGCTGGAATTACAGCCACCAGAAGTGCAGACACAATGGCTACATTAAGATGACCATATCAAACTGACCAACCAAAAGGATGCAAGAAACAATATGGTGACTAAGTTAATGTTATGCACAGACAACTGCTCAAAGCCAAACGAAGCATAAAAAAAAAAAAACTTCAGACACACAGGAACTGGCAACTCTGAGGTGAACCCAGCATAAGTGTGTAATCCGTCATGGCATTCGAAGTCATTAGGAAAGGTGCCTATCAAACATCCATCACTGATTGGACCATTTCACGTCACTTGTTATGTTGTGTGAATTATAGAGAACAGCCCTATCATTTTTAACCTCCAATTGCAATTGCAAAGTGCAGCACAATCAAGATCATGTTATTACTTCTCCTCCTGATGAACCAGTGAGCCCATGTTCTGAAGCTGCACCAGTTGTAGCTGCTCTCCGCTGCTGACAGCAAGCAATTACATCAAACCATGCTGATGTGATTGTAATCTGCACCTCCCTGCATCTAACTGTGCTTGTTTCGTCTTACATGATACGGTGATTGCTGATTTATTGACTTGAACAGTGCAATTTTTTTCCTTTCTGGACACGGGCCCTCAACACCCACTCCGCCCTCAATTTCCCCTCTTACTTTCGCCTGGGCTTGTCGTGACTGAATCATTTCCTTGCACTCTCTATGCGATTGATTGCCCGGCGGAGTGAGGTAAATTGCCAGGCAACACAAGCCCTGATTACCTCTTAGCAAAGAATGCAGTCTCACCAGCCAGGCCATGACAAAATGCATTTCTGCCCCCCTCTTGAACCCTTTGAAAATAGTAGCCGCTATTATGACCCACTGCAGCTAGCTAGATCAACTAGCATGCCAGACGTGCAGTTTATTCTTCTGGGGCACAGTAGGTGAACAACAGAAAGAAACGAGTGCTTTTATTGTGATTTAACCTCAATTAAATACAAACAGTGATTAATGTTTGACCTTTTCAGGCACAGAAATAAATGTGCATGCAACAAAGCAATCTGTTCACAATTTTGCAGGACTTTAAGTGACAAATATGGTTTGGAAATGGACCTCCGATGGCACCTTTACTCCACATTTAAACTCTAAATGTTGGATGCACAGTTTCATTAAAAATAACCTCAGTGCTGAGCATGTCATGAGCAGTTTGACAGTACACTGAAAAATTGACACAACACACAGAACATGTAAAATACTTTTACAATTCACCAAAAACAGCTATTTAACTAATTTCGTTATTTGTAGACACATGCTTACTTGTGGGGCTTGAGTCAAAAACTACTGTACTGCATTTTGATGGACACATTTCCATTTTTTTTTTAAATTGCATTTTACGTACCTTATACTTTTGGAATCAAACTGTGTCATGCACATAAACTATAATGTGTACAAAATCTTAACTCAATCAAAGGAAACGTTTGTATACTGTTGTGTCAAAGCTCACTTGCGCTGCATACCCCACATCTTTTTCGCTACCCACAATTTTCCTCTATTTTAATTAACAGCCTTCAATCTACTGAGATTGCTGGCATCAAAAGGCAACAGAGCCACAATGTTAAATGGTAATTGATATTCAAGTCTCAACAACTTGAATCTGAGAACTGCATAACATTTTCTATTTTGGCAAGGAAATTTCCACAGCCACTGTAATTTCACAAGGGATGTAACGACAAACAACGTGGCTGCTATTTAAAAAACTAACAAACATATTTATAAAAAAGAAAAGTCATGGTGCCAGGCAAATATTGTGGAAGCCAGCCAGAGATAACTATTTAAGGCATTTTGAAGCAGAATAGAGGCTAAAAGTGAGGGGATGTATTACCTGCTATAGCATCCTTTATTTGTGGCATATAATATGTTAAAGTTTACAACAACACAGAGGTAAACGTAGCCCTGTCCCAACTTTTTGGCAACATGTTGCAGGCATCAAATTAAAATAATGTAAATATTTGTCAAAATACAAAACAAAAACAAACAAAAAACATTTATCCGTTTGAACATTAAATATCTTGTCTTTGTTGTGTATTCAATTGAATAGAGGTTGAAAATGATTTGAAAAATCCATTTTATTCTGTTTTTATCTATGTTTTACACAATGTCCCAACTTTATTGGAATTGGGGTTTGTATATAGTTCCAGGAATCACTGGACAGACAATTCCTTGACTGCATTTTAATAAAAATGTCAGTCAGCCAATCAAAGACATGGCATTACTTATACTTGATTCACTTTCTTCAACCATATTGGGCCAGCAAGCTTTGTGAAAGCACACTGTCAATGTTGACACAATGGCTGCCAGAAACATTTAAAAAGGTGCTATTTCACTTCATCCCATCATAGCCTTTCACATCATTCACTCTGTTAAAAGTGGACACTGCTTTATATATGAACACAAGACCCCAAGGAGCTAAGTGAAGGAATGACCTATCATACTGTAATAAAATATTTATAAATAAATGAGCAGCGATTGCTGCCAATTTATGAAAGATTACTTTGTAGCTTCATCAAGCCGTGACCACCAACTCTCATTGGAGCAGTTCGCAGCCGAGTGTGAAGCGGCTGGGATGAGAATCAGCACCTCCAAATCTGAGACCATGGTCCTCAGTCGGGAAAGGGTGGCATGCCATCTCCAGGTCGGGGATGAGATCCTGCCCCAAGTGGAGGAATTCAAGTATCTTGGGGTCTTGTTCACGAGTGAGGGAAGAATGGAACGGGAGATCGACAGGCGGATCGGTGCAGCGTCTGCAGTGATGCGGACTTTGTATCGGTCCGTTGTGGTAAAGAAAGAGCTAAGCCGAAAGGTGAAGCTCTCAATTTACCGGTTGATCTTCGTTCCTACCCTCACCTATGGTCATGAGCTGTGGGTCGTGACCGAAAGAACAAGATCCCGGATACAAGCGGCCGAAATGAGTTTCCTCCGCAGGGTGTCCGGGCTCTCTTAGAGATAGGGTGAGAAGCTCGGTCATCCGGGAGGATCTCAGAGTAGAGCCGCTGCTCCTCCGCATTGAGAGGAGCCAGATGAGGTGGCTGGGGCATCTGATTCGGATGCCTCCCGGACGCCTCCCTGGTGAGGTGTTCCGGGCATGTCCCACCGGGAGGAGACCCCGGGGACGACCCAGGACACGCTGGAGAGACTACATCCTTCGGCTGGCCTGGGAACGCCTCGGGATCCCCCCGGAAGAGCTGGATGAAGTGGCTGGGGAGAGGGAAGTCTGGGCGTCCCTGCTGAAGCTACTGCCCCCGCGACCCGACCCAGATAAGCGGTAGAGAATGGATGGATGGATGGATACTTTGTAGCTCTGGAAGTGCACAAATTTTGTATTTTTATTTCATAATAACAAAGACAAAACATATTTGTGACTGTTGTTACATTGAAGCCGGCACGGTGGGCGACTGGTTAGAGCGTCTGCTTCACAGTTCTGAGGACTGGGGTTCAATCCCCGGCCCCGCCTTTGTGGAGTTTGCATGTTCGCCCCGTGCCTGCGTTGGTTTTCTCCGGGCACTCCGGTTTCGTCCCACATCCCAAAAACATGCATGGTAGGTTAATTGACAACTCTAAATTGCCCGTAGGTGTGCATGTGAATGCGTATGGTTGTTTGTTTATGTGTGCCCTGCGATTGGCTGGCAACCAGTTCAGGATGTACCCCACCTCCTGCCCGATGATAGCTGGGATAGGCTCCAGCACGCCCGCGACCCTTGTGAGGATAAGCGGCTCAGAAAATGGATGGATGGATGTTTCATTGAACATAACAGTAGTGGGGCTTAAATGCACTCATTCTAGTGTGCTGGATATTAGAAATTATCTGCATACAGTATGTTCTGGGGGAATACAAGACTACATTTGCATTAAATGTAGTTTATTTTAATCAAGCGTGCGCAATATTTCTTATTCCAATTATATTTGAGTTCTCTGTCAGAGACTAACCTGCATTTTTTCAGTTTAATCACATTAATTTATGTATACTGTATTCCTATTTCAATTGCATTTAATTCCCAGGGAAAGTTAAAAGAATTCCCTTAATTTTTCAACTCTGTTGTTGAGTACATACAGTACTTAACAGTGCTCTAATATTAGTGGTGTCAGATGTGCACAGTACTGCATATTATTAGAACCGTAAACTCCTGCAGCTTAAACAATGATGCGGTTTATTTTACCGAATCCAGGAGCCCTACATTTGCTTCTATTCTTAGCTTCTCTTTAACTCTTTAACTTTACCAAACTCATGTTCACTGTTCATGAATGTTCTGATGAGCTCTATTTTTTAGAATCTTAATGGCTGAAAACACGGCGTAATGCCTACGATGACAAAGACCTCAGTGAATTTAGTTAGAAGACAACATTGACGAAATATCGAACCCTATTTTTTGTGTGCAAATTTTGTTGCGGCACTAGCAGTAGTTTCGCTTGTGTGTTACTTTGTGTTGTTTCCACATTTTTCCGCAGTTAGTTTTCACCTGATTTTGTTTATGTAATATGTGGTTTATAATATACTGTGCTTATGTGAGGAAACAAAGTTTGGATTTTATGTAATGGTTTCCTGTTAATATAGCTGAAAACTGTACGACACTGGAAAAGCCACCCATTAAAATTCCCAATCATGTCTATTTTTTCCAAATGAGTGTCCACCTACCATAGATTAGGACCGTGGCAGAGTTACTTTTGCGGCGAGCGACAATGTTTTTGGCCACACATGTGTAGTTGCCCGTGTCGGCCAGTCGGGCCTTCTTGATGACAAGATTATGGTCAGCCGTGATGAAAAAATTGGGGTCGCTCTGTGGGTCGATCATGGCCTCGTTCCTCTGCCACTCCACCTGAAAGAGAGTTGGATTGGTCAAAAGTGCAACTGAGCCCGAATGTCTGCACCAGCCATGCACTCCAACAGCCAGTGATTTAAATGGGAAACACAATGAGTTTGTTTTGTGTTGCTGTATATTTATGCACCTGACTGATAAAAATATTTTGTTTCATTTTCTAATATCTGGAGAGGTCTGCAGCTGCTAGAGCAAGAGCATCAAGAGCGAAAGAAGAGAAAGTATGTATGCATTCTTAATTTCTGTTTTTGGTGCACTCATAGTTGTTTTCTTGGTCTCACTTGACCTTCTGCCTTCTTGAGGGTGCTGCAGCATTGTTGTTGGTATTATTGCCCCATGTGATGCACATAATTGGGCTGTCTTTTTCTTCTGTGCGCGCCTTATTTTCTCCTGTGGTGACTTCTGCTCTGATGCTCTTTTTTCTCAAACTGTGGGATGGCACTTTCCTTGCTCTTTCTCTGCAAGCTGTCTCCACACTATCCAACTGTGATTGACTAGTTGGCGGTTTGCGGTCCCTGGGCTGTCTCAATGGCTCGTCCAACGTAAGCTGCTCATGTCATTAGAGCTCCCACTGTCTACATAGCTGCGTTTCCAGCTGTATGGTTCAGTAAACTTGTATTTTTTGGGGGTGGGGGGGCATTTCTTTTGTTATAAAGTCATCAAACTACAGCAGTTCACCATGGTGCCATTTGTAATTGTAAAATTGGTCCAGATACCTGTAAACAAGCACCATAAACTTCACAAAAGTGATCATTATCTGTCCACCAACCAGATTGCAGTGTGTCTAGTTAGTTATATTTACTGGTTATAAAGAATATGAGGTAAATTAGCATGCTCTACTTAGCATAAACCAGCAGAGGCACTGTTGAGTTAGTCTTAACTAATTTGTGGCCTTGAGAAGAGCATTATGACATAATGAGAGTTGAGCTGTACAAGGGCTTGATAATTAATGTATTTTCCAGATTAGATCTTATTTTCTCGGGATGATTTTTTTTTTATATAGCGGCTTCTGTAATTCGAAGCATGTCCCCAATGATGTGCACTGCTTCAAGTAGCAACATGGCTGGGAACAGAGAGGACCTAGTTTACAAAAGCAATTAGAATTAGAAAGAAATCAAGATGGCGCCTACACGTGTGGTTGCCTCGGTTACGCGTTCTCTAGTATTGTTTTTGTTTTTGTGTGTTTCGTTCGTCTTTGGAGACATTACACGACTCACTTACACAAGGGGAGACTTGCTAAGCATCGAGGAGGCTACTCTGGACTTTCTTTCACCAACTTTCGCAAATCCGCTCAGTTTTTCCCTGAGTTACTCAGCAGAGCAGCAACCGCGGTCTTTGGTGCATTACTCAGCGGAGCAGCGACCGCGGTCTTTGGCGCATGGAGGCGGAGGTGACGCCACAGAGGGTAGCGAGCCGGCATCCAGGTGAAGCTCCGCAGGAGAGGATACAAATTGGCTTTTCCGTCGATCCACCTCGCGAATCTACGCTCCCTACCCTACAAAATGGGCGAGCTTCATCTTCCGATAAAGACCAGTAAAGACCATGTACTTTACGGAGACTTAGCTTTGTGACGCTGTACCCAATGGCGCCGTCATGCTTCCCGGCTTCCATCTTCACCGGGCAGAGCGCGACATGGAATCATCGGGGAAAACAAAAGGCGGCGGGATATGCTACTATATCAACGAAAAATGGTGTACGGACGACACAGAGCTCAGCACACACTGCAACCCGCATCTGGAGTCGCTGTTTTTGAACTGTAAGCCATTCTACTCGCCTCGCGAGTTCGCATCATTCATTCTGGCTGGTGTCTACATTGCGCCTCAAGCTAACAAGAACGCCGCACTGCTAACGCTCGCCGAGCAAGAAAACGAAATTGAAAACAAAATACCCAAACTCACCCCTCATTATTCTCGGGGACTTTCACAAAGCTAAACTCAGCCACGAACTCCCTAAATACAAGCAGCACATCGACTGTCCCACCAGGGAAAATAAAATTTTAGACCACTGCTATACAACGCTAAATAACACATACCGTGCCAAACCTTGTGCAGCCCTGGGCTCGTCTGATCACTGCTTAATTCATTTGATACCGACATACAAGCAAGAACTTAAATGCGTGAAGCCTACAGTGAAAACAGTGAAAAAGTGGACCAATGAAGCAAAGATGGAACTTCAAAGCTGTTTAGAATGCACAGACTGGAGTGTCTTTCAAAATTCAGCTGGCAGCCTGGATGAATATACGGACACTGTCACATCCTATATCAGTTTCTGTGAAGAGGTTTGTGTACCAACAAAGTCATTTCGCACATTCAATAACAACAAGCCGTGGTTCACTGCCAAACTTAAGCAACTTCACCAAGCTAAGAAGGACGCATATCAAAGCGGGGACAGGGCCCTGTATAATCGAGCTAGAAACCTGCTGACTAAATAAACATTGCAAAGAGGAACTATGCAGCAAAGTTGGAAAAACTGAGCGCTAACGACTCTAAATCAGTCTGGCATACATTCCAAACGCTGACTAATTACAAGCGACGATCCCCCCAAGCTGAGAACAATAGCATACAAGCCAACGACTTGAATACCTTCTACTGCAGATTTGATCTTCAATAGATCTCTGGAACTGTGCGAAGTACCATCCTGTTTCAAACGCTCCACCATCCCCAAGTCCCCAAGAAACCTGCAATCTCGGGTCTAAATGACTACAGGTGTGTCGCCTTGACATCCGTGGTCATGAAGTCCTTTGAACGTCTCGTGCTGGACCACCTCAAGAGTGTCACAGGTCCCCTGCTGGACCCCCTGCAGTTTGCCTACTGAGCGAACAGGTCTGCGGATGATGCAGTCAACATGGGACTGAACTTCATCCTAGAACACCTCGACAGTGCAGGGACCTATGCGAGGATCCTGTTCGTGGACTTCAGCTCAGCGTTCGACACCATCATCCCTGAACTCCTTTCCTCCAAGCTTCTCCAGCTCAGCCTCTCGCCTGCCATCTGCCAGTGGATTTACAGCTTCTTGACGGGCAGGACACAGCAGGTGAGGCTGGGAGAGACCACCTCATCCACACGCAACATCAGCACTGGGGCACCCCAAGGTTGTGTCCTCTCTGCGCTGCTCTTATCTCTCTACACGAACAACTGCACCTCAACGCACCCAGCTGTCAAACTCCTGAAGTTTCCAAATGACACCACTGTCATCGGCCTCATCAAGGATGGTGACGAGTCAGGAAGTGGAGCGGCTGGAGCTGTGGTGCCGCCGACACAACCTGGAACTGAACATGCTCAAGACTGTAGAGATGATCGTGGACTTCAGGAGGCATCCTTTGCCACAGCTGCCCCTCATGCTGTCCAGCTGCCTTGTGTCAACCGTCGAGACCTTCAAGTTCCTGGGAATTACAGTCTCTAAGGACCTCAAGTGGGCGATCAACATCAACTCCGTCCTCAAAAAGGCCCAGCAGAGGATGTACTTCCTGCGGCTTCTGAGAAAGCACGGCCTGCCACGGGAGTTGCTGAGGCAGTTATACACAGCGGTCATCGAATCATGTGTGTCATGTGTTCTTCCACCACAGTCTGGTTTGGTGCTGCTACAAAAAAGGACAAACTCCGACTGCAACGGACAATCAAAACTGCTGAAAGGATTGTCGGTACCCCCCTACCCACCCTTGAGGACTTGCACGCTGCCAGAACTAAGACAAGAGCGTGCAAAATCCTCGCGGACCCTCCACATCCCAGTCACCGGCTCTTCCGGCTCCTTCCCTCAGGTAGGCGCTACCGATCAATGCAAACTAGAACTAGCAGACATTCCAACAGCTTCTTCCCTATTGCAATCAATTTCTTAAACACCTAACCTACAATTACATTGCAACATGCCGACAATTTGTTTTGTTTTGAGTTTGTTGTCACATTTCTGTCGGGCCAATTATATATTACTCGTGCACTCACTGTAGTAGTCTCACCACGCTGCAGTATTTGCATATCTGTTGTTGACCAATACTGGCCACTCATGCCAGAGTAGCAACTGCCCCATTTGCACACTGACTGAGAAGTATCTGCAACATTTGCACAATTAACATTGTCCCAGATTATCGCACTACTCATCACTTTAAACTGCATACACTCCTTGAAGTCTTGGCGCCCTTTGCACAATGGTCATTGCACTGGATTATTGCAAGATTAGTCATTCGAACTGCTCTAAGTGCTGCTCTAAGTGCATCTTTTTGCACAATTGTCAAAAAAAATAAAATAAAAAAATTGTACCGGCATTACCAGATAACTAGCCATCCATTTTCTGAGCCGCTTCTCCTCACTAGGGTCGCGGGCGTGCTGGAGCCTATCCCAGATATCATCGGGCAGGAGGCGGGGTACACCCTGAACTGGTTGCCAGCCAATCGCAGGGCACATACAAACAAACAACCATTCGCACTCACAGTCACACCTACGGGCAATTTAGAGTCTCCAATTAATGCATGTTTTTGGGATGTGGGAGGAAACCGGAGTGCCCGGAGAAAACCCACGCAGGCACGGGGAGAACATGCAAACTCCACACAGGCAGGGCCAGGGATTGAACCCTGGTCCTCAGAACTGTGAGGCTGACGCTCTAACCAGTCGTCCACCGTGCCGCACCAGATCACTAGCAACCCTTTATTGCTCAGTGACTGTTTTTCTCAATGTCTTTATGTCTCAAAAGTGTTCTCTGTCAATTGACTCTCTGTTGTCGTAGTAGAGTGGCTGCAACTACTGGCGACAAATTCCTTGTGTGTTTTTTGGACATACTTGGCAAATAAAGATGATTCTGATGATGGTCACTGTACACAGTGACTTTTTCCAATCTTCGACTATTTTTCAAAAATGAGACTATTGAGTTTAATTCTCTTTCAAGTTCTTGTAAGGTGAAAGTAAAAATGTCTTGAAGAGTGCAGTTAACAAGCCTGACAAATTTGAATGAATAATACAAAAAAATTAAAAAATATATGTAAAAGTATATGAAATCAGGACTCAAAATGGTGAAAAATCGAGACGTATTCTCATCCCTTAGACACTGTGGGCCTGTCTGCTAAATGTGCTAAAAACACACCCCACTAAACTTTCAACTGTCTATCAAATACGTCCGTACGTTTAGTATATGGCTACACATCCCAGGCCTACATTTTTGAGCCGCAAAAATATATCAGTTTAAAGCCTCCGGTGGCTAGAATATATCCCAATCGAGTTGTTGCTTTTCCACGCGGCGACGAGAAGTGCTATCCCCCAGCTAGGCCGCGCACTAACAGGCTTCTGGATGCCGCTGCATCCAAAACATCACCACCTCGCTTGGTGGTGTGTCGGTGTGTAGGTCCCACATAACACAGACACTTCAGGGAAAGTTAACCGTTTATTAAACACAGCAGCATTACACATTTTTCAGCCTGTGGATCACAATACTTGGCAGACATTTTAGTACATACTGTACTTCCGGCTGGTTATAAACCCTACAATGTTTTGCGTTTCAACACGTTGCGGTAGCCTGAATAACACGAAATACATAACACTTGGGAATTTAAGTAAGTACATCAAAATGTTGTGGCATCAAGGGAAGATGCGATTTTCAGGTTGTAGGCATATTTTGCTAGCTAACCGCATGCTATAGTGGCAGAAATGGGCCAAGTACCGTAATTTCTCGTGTATAATGCGCATTCAATAGTGCGCATTATACATAGGTATAGGAGAAAATGAAAAAGACTTTCACATTCTATAAATGTATGCCGCCATCTAGAGGTTATAAAATGCTGTACACTTTCATTCCGCTATGCCACCGCCCCCTAGAGGTTATGAAAAAGTTGTACACTTTCCTTCTAGTATGCCACCTCGCGGTTATGAAAAAGGTATAGACTACACTTTCATTCCAATATGACAGGGGTACATATGACTGCATATATGTACAATTGTAGTCATAAGTTTACATACCCAGGCAGAATTTGTGAAATATATATATATATATTTTTTTAATACGACTGATGACTGAAAAACAACCATCATTTATTTCTTTATGGTTATGTTTTGTTTAATGGTAATGCTTTTCTGAAATGCTTGACAGTTTAATTTGAATCCCATTAAAATAAAATTAAATGTGTTTTGCCCGGTCCTTCATGTTTTCTTAAAATAATTGTACACATCTTACAAATTCTGCCTGGGTAAACAAACACATGAGCACAACTGTGTGTTTTCTCATTTATTAATTAAAAGTAGGGCTGTGAATTTCAAAGTAAGAGCAAGTAAATAAAAAGAAAGTATGTGTTCTAATAAGTGCTTAACTTCAGAATAATTATTTGAAAAAACTAACAAAATACAGATAATACTTCATGTTTTGATCATATGGGTAGAAGCAAAAATCGTGGATTGTAAAAATGGATTATACATAGGTTGAAGGGTTTTCCAGAATTTTTAGGTCAACTTTGGGGGTGCGTATTATACATGAGAAATTACGGTAATTATAACTAGGTAACTCGCAATTGCGGCGAATAACTAATGATGGAACAAAGGCATTCAGTTCTTATATAGTGGGGGAGGGAGCTGTCAGATCAAACTGAAATGGTGAAAAACAGTTTAACGCTATATGTGCACAACTGAGTGCTACATAGTTCTCAGTCTTTGCACGTTTTCAGCAATTATCTTCAAATGTATTTACAAACAAATCTCTGAATTGACTTTGCAGCGTCTGTAAGCAACAGAGAACATAAGCGGAATCATTTTCACATTGTTTGCCGTATGACAAGAACGGAGCCCGGTGGAAGGTGATCACAGTCAATCCCGCTGAACATTGCCAAAGGCAGGGTGCCCATTTACACTTTGCTAAAGCAGTAATTTATCAACATGTTGGAAACCTTTGACCCAAGGTATGTGCTTCTTAGCCGCAAATATTTTGCAGAGGTTGCCTTGCCTCACCTGTACAACTCTACATAAGACAAGAGTGTGAGAGAGCTGGGAGTGCAACATTAGTCTTACATATGGACCAGAAAAGCCATGCAGTTTGATGCATGGCTAATGTTAAATATGTTGAACATTAAAATACAAATTTCTTAAGGATTAGGAAAAATTTCGGGCTCTCTCTCAACGAGTACCCCAAAAATTTACCATTTCAAACTGTATCGTGACGAACCAAACTAGTATTATCTTGCAATTAATGAGTTGCAAATTAATAAGTTGGAATAAGTTGCAAACAGCCAGGTCCACTACACACAGATACACACCACTTGAAGACTTGGACAACGCAAAAGACTTGAAAAGAGCACATGTGTACGAAAGATAGCGAGATGGCAAAGAAACCGAATAAAAATGTGAGGCAAATAGAGCCATTAATTATCGATGGGCCTTTAGAGATGCCAAATGCAGAGTGAAGCCTCCCCCAGTTTATCCTGGCTGATATGACGAGCCCATGTGATATATGGCGATTTAGAGATGTGGGAGAGATAATAAATCAATAAAAGGGGGTAATTAGAGGTGTAATTTATCCATATGGGATGGCTGTTCCCCCGTGAAAGCCGGAGAGATGCCAGGGAGATGATCACTGAGCCTCTATTTGCTCTTTGTCCTCCTGGTGAAGAAAGGGTAAATGGATGCAATAGATGCAGGCCTATAAATATCCTCCATATATTCTCACCTCGGGTTCTGGCACTCCCTCGGGGGGATGGCAGCGCAGTGACACCTCCTGCTCCAATGCCACCTCTTTAGCCTGAGGCTCCTCCTCAAAGTTCTTTCTCAAGTCTGAGGAGAGAACACAAGCAAACGCAACCAATTAGGCTATTTGTAACTACATGTGAAGTGAAAATGAAAGCTGCGCCAAGCTAAATCTCAAAATGTTCATGGGCGCGTCGCACTCCAGCTGGCCCCCGAAGCCACACAGGGATTGGTGGCACCAACCATGTTGCTTATTACAGCCTGCCTGGCTGCTTCAAAGATGCTTGTCTGCTGCCAGAGGGGCCCGGCATCAAGCAAAAGCAATTGCATTACCGCTCACTCCTTCCTCCCTCGCGCACCAACCACTCTCTACAGCAGCCGCCTGCCTGCAGCTTCCATCTGTAAGAGGGCTTGGAGCAGCCACACGAAAACAAAGCCCTGAGGCACCTGGACAAGAGCTCCTGCAAGCTTGGCTGACTGCATGAGGCTTCACATTTCATCTCATTCAATACTTTCACTGTTGCACTCAGCGTTGCTATATACAGTATTTGCCCATCAGTCATGCTGAGCGTTATACAGGTAAGGCTGGCATTGCTCATTCTTTTATGGGTGGAAATAAATGGAGGACTACTTGCGTCTGATGAGCTAGACAGGCCACTGATAGCTAGCAGCTTGGCACTAATTTGATGTTTCCGCCCCGGGTTTGCACTCACAGTGAATCGATGTGTTGCTGTGTCGTGTGGGGCAGAGGGTGCAGCCGTGAGCTGCTGGGGAATTCCTTTTAACTAATGGGAGAGCCTGTCCTCAGAAGAGCATTAAGACAGAGTGTTTTTGCAAATGAAATGAACCTCATACAGATGACGTGAGTTATAAGCATCCATAAGAGACATACGCGAAATGAACACAGAGCTTATGCAGATGTGTCTTAATAACTCAAACAGGGTTAGATAATGATGACCCGTCTTCTAAGGTCCTGTTGTGATGGGGGTGGGGGGGCGTTGTTGTCTAGAACAATTCATATTTATGTGGGGTGTTGTTGTCTAGAATAATTCATATTTATGTGGGAATTAATAGGCAGAATGCTTTAAAACACTAAAACAGAAAAGGGCTTCCTCTAATAAAGCTTTGAGGCCGCAGCAGAGGATGTGCCTGTGTTCCCCAGACAGATTTATGGTCGGTACATTCCAATACATTTCAAATCTGTTTTTACTCAGCTACTTTCATCTGGATTATCACTGATACCATCTATCTCATGAAAACTATGCTCATGAATACTCAAATTTAGTGTGCCACTTTTTCAAACATCTCTCCCTGCAAGCAGGAAGAAACACTGGAAGAAGAAACATTGGGAGATAAAGGTCACTAATAACATTGTGGATTATCATGGATTATTATGGTTTTATTCCATCCCATGAAACTATATGCAGTTTTTTCATTCTTCAGCTTTTCATACATATCATCATGGTACAGTGGAACCCCCTAAGTCATACACCACAAATGTTAAACAATTTGGAGTTCAGCCAAAGATTTCTGGAAAAAATATGCCTCAAAATTCAATACAAAAATTCTAACATTTTTTTGGTGCTTTTTGGATGCCACAACAGAAGGCTCCCAATAATGACAAAGAGCAAAAGTATGCAACACAATTTGTTAAATATCAATTACAAATGAAAATTTCCCAAGCAGCTGCTAAAGTAAATAACTGCAGCTGAAATCATAATGGTTAATGACCAGCATTAAAATAGCCGGAGAAGGTTGTCAAGCAACCAGTAAATGTTTTTACTGCACTGAAAATGTATATTTAATTTCAGAAGCAACAATATTGTCTTAATCACTATAAACACCCGCACACCCTGCGGAGGAAACTCATTTCGGCCGCTGATACAAGCGGCCGAAATGAGTTTCCTCCGCAGGATGTCCGGGCTCTCCCTTAGAGATAGGGTGAGAAGCTCGGTCATCCCGGAGGATCTCATAGTAGACCCGCTGTCCTCCACATCGAGAGGAGCCAGATGAGGTGGCTGGGGCATCTGATTTGGATGCCTCCCTGGTGAGGTATTCTGGGCACGTCCCACCGGGAGGAGACCCCGGGGACGATCCAGGACACGCTGGAGAGACCACATCCTTCGGCTGGCCTGGGAACGCCTCGGGATCCCCCCAGAAGAGCTGGATGAAGTGGCTGGGGAGAGGGAAGTCTGGGTGTCCCTGCTAAAGCTACTGTCCACGTGACCCGACCTCGGATAAGCGGTAGAAAATGAATGGATGGACTATAAACACCCAGAAAGTTTAGTATGTGCGCTTGCAGATAAACCCACATTAATTCCAGCAATACCTATAAAACAACACTTTAACCTGATCAAAAAAGTTCCTGATCCCGCTACATTATGCATCTGTCATACTTCTGCAAAGGTTGAGTAGTTTTATTTTGTTTTAATTTTATTATGCTGTGGTGAACATCTTTCAGAACAAATTAATTCACTTGACATGATTTCCTATGGGAAACTGTATTCTAATTAGAAAAACTTTGAAGTCAACCAGCACACTGAAATAGATTGTATTTGATTGTGATTGTGGTTTCCTTGTAATAACTATAAAGTGCACTCACAAGCAATCCTGATGAATGCTTTTTGGCTTTTCTGAGTTCCTGTGGTGCTCCAGGCGACACACTGACACCAGTACTCATCGAGGCCGAAGATCTTCTCCACTTGCTGTCTGGTGATTTCTATCGTCACCTCCATGACTGGCAGAGCTGCAAAGCAAAACAAAACAAACAAACGAACAAAAAGTAAATATGGTGGGCAAGAATGAGCCCCCAACAGGTAAGCTAAGTCATAATGTGTCATTTGTACCTTTTTCAAAAATCTAGCCATGTAATTTGCAATGTAATATGCAATTTCAAAAGTAGTGCAGAATTAACAACCAGGGAACTATAATAAGGCGGCACGGTGGCCGACTGGTTAGAGCGTCAGCCTCACAGTTCTGAGGACCCGGGTTCAATCCCTGGCCCCGCCTGTGTGGAGTTTGCATGTTCTCCCCGTGCCTGCGTGGGTTTTCTCCGGGTACTCCGGTTTCCTCCCACATCCCAAAAACATGCATTAATTGGAGACTCTAAATTGCCCGTAGGCATGACTGTGAGTGCGAATGGTTGTTTGTTCGTATGTGCCCTGCGATTGGCTGGCAACCAGTTCAGGGTGTACCCCGCCTCCTGCCCGATGACAGCTGGGATAGGCTCCAGCACGCCCGCGACCCTAGTGAGGAGAAGCGGCTCAGAAAATGGATGGATGGATGGATGGAACTATAATAATGTATAAACAGAGCCCTTGTTAACTGAGGAAAAAGAGAAGAGAGCCTACTGGCATTGCTGGTTTAATTTGGAAGGCTGATAAAACAGCAACAGTTGGAATGGAAAACTGAAATGCGAAACAACACACAGCAAATAAACTACTGGGCCTATGCAGCTCCTCTGTAGTTACAAAGCTCGTAATTAAATATCAGTAATACAATACAAAAGTTTTCACTTTATTGCTAAAAGACAATCATTGTGGACATTAAACAAGATTGAGACAAGTCTTTTCTGTAATACAATTCCGTCTAGTCAGGAGTTCATATTGAGGAGACAAGCTTTCATCTTCCTTTAACCTTGTACTGATAATCCAATCCGGTCCTGTTTCCTTTATCTTGAGCAGCGGCATTCAGTCTTCCTATGTGTCCTACTTTCTCGCCACTTGATGATGAGATATCCTCATTTTTCTTACAGTTTCTGGCTCACCCCATCTGAGCTTTCCTCTATGGGGTCTCTTCCAGAGAGGTGTGGAACCCTTCATATAAATACAAAACATTCCGGGGAGCCTCAGAGGACACATCTGCCAGACTGGAGAGGCAGTATATATACGCCGGCTGTATGTTTAAGTCTCAATGGAGCGTCGCTCTTCAATTCCCATTTGCATAAAAGCACTTTGTGACATTCCTGTACTTCACACATATACTTGAGCCGTCTGGTCTGATCGCTTCCAGCTCCAAATACAAGTTGGCGGGAGCTTGGGTAAGTGGCACCTATCAGACTATCAAACCTATATAACAATTATGTGGAGCACTTGCATGGGTTTGAGATATTCAGAAATTATATAATTAATATATATTTTTTGTTTTCCGCACACACATGGAGGCTCTGCATTGAAGTTGTAGTTGATGTATTTTTTTCTTTTCTTATTATTCCAATCCAAGATACTGCTGTTACTGATATAATCATTTGTATTATTGCATTAGTGTTTTAGAAATACGTATGTGTATACTGTATTTTAATACAGTGGAACCTCAATAAAAAGGACCCCGATATAACGGATATTGGACAAAACAGACTGTCGGGACCAAAAATATTTTACATTTGTCACTTAAACTGCCGTTGATGAATTTAACTTTATTTTTACTTTTTGTTCAAATTGTGTTTGTTTTGTTGTTTTTCTGTGAATGTTTTTATTTTTTACACATCTTTGAAATAACTCAATTCAAAATATTCAATTCAAATTCTGGAGTGCTTCACTCATGATAAAAACAAATCGGGGGGAATGTAAGTTAAGTAAGTTTCATGCTTTTCTTCTGTGTGCGCACACTTGTTCAGGTTAAATATCCAGTATGTTACAGACAGTGAAAAGTTCAAATGAATACCTAAAGCAACAAAATGGGATCTAACGCGATTCTGTAAATGGAACAGAAGTTCCTCTCCTTAAATCGGCTGTACCAAGATTGTTTTTCCCCTTAAAATGTCAAAAGAAATGAAAGATACTGTGTGCATCTGGTGGTACATTAGATAAGTCACAAAACTGCCCTTGTTAGTGTAGTCCCCCCCCCCAAAAAAAATGTAAATAAAAAAATCCATCCATCAATCCAGTAAAAAAAAAAAAAAAAAAAAAAAAAAAAAAAATCCAGTGGAAACTTCAGGGTCAAACAATTGGTTTCAGGAGGTTGAGGTTTTTCCTCGTTGGAAATAATGGAAATAGCATTAAAGTATTACCATTATGAAACTTTTATTAACTGCACAGCAATGTTTATGTAACTTTTTATCATGGTTAATTTTCATAAAAGTGCAAGACCAACTGTTAAAATTGAGACATAAAAACCCATTTCATTGCCCAACCAACAAGTGTGAAATTAAATAACTGGGTAATCTTTCTGATTTTTTCCAGTTTGTGATATACAGTAAGAGTGCTGATAATTTAATTAACGAGTTCCTCCACCCATGGCTCAACAGTTTGGCTGGGCAAAGATACGCCATTGTAAAACAGCGGTTGGAGGCCTGACTGCATGGAAGCACGATGTCAAAGCCAAAGGGTAAACACAGATTAGCATTAGCTAACATTGTTACCAGTGTTAGCTACTGACAGCTGTCACTCATTCAGATATTCCTCAGAGTTGAAGAAGTAGGGTAAGGGGGTATTTGTTTTTGGCCATGTGTCTGCTGCTTGCACCACATGCACGGCTCCATGACACTAATTCACAAGTTTAATTCAGCAACTTGGGGATGAAATGCTGACTCCATGAGTGAAAATGTAGCTTTTATTTGTGTAAGACAAGCCACCCACTCAAAATTTAGTGATTTCCAGAGTTTTCTAAGTATGCAAAATGGTGTAAGTCGGAATCCTTTGTGTAGTTTGTTAAACCGTTTATTAAGACACAAGGGAAGCATTTTAAATGCATAAAATTCTCCTCCTTAAATTAAATTGCGAAGGTGTCGTGGTGAGTCACGTCTCAGATATGCCTCAGTCACGCACTTCACTTTTTAACATTCACGAGTCACACAAGTGTAAAAATAAAAAGTTAACTACTGTTGAAATTAAACAAATAAATTTCAATAAGATGTGATGACATGTACAGTACCATTAACAATATTTTCCATGTGCTGACGTCATGGAACATTCATTGTTTATTCTTCTCACGTTCTTAATGCACCTTGTTATGGTTGAAAAATAAAGTCTTCATTGGATAAGACTGAAAAACAAAATATAAAACACTTTCTAATAGATTCACTTCCTCAAAACTGTACCAATTTAGTCTTAAGTAGTAGAAAATTAACATGGTGACATTACTAAAATAACAATCCTTAAAAATCTGACTGCAACACGATTGCAACAACAGTGCTTGATAGAAAAAAAATCTACTGTAATCAATCTGAAGCTTTCCCATCAAAGCTGCATGTAAAATACAAATTCAGATTATGCAGTAAAGCTGCAGTACAGCATTAAAAAAATGCAATGGCTTTGAGTCAGACTGAGCGCAGAGCAGTTTATATATGCATATCATTTGCCATATATTAGAAGACATACAGTATATTAGGTGCTCACTAACAGCCCATATTCAGTGCCTAGCAAAGCTGGAGAAATGTATCTGATTAATGCAAACTTCTCCTTGTCTTTGAGCTTGCGGGTAAAAGGAATAAAAGATCAGAATGGAGATGCAATGCATGAACAATAGGAACCTGAGGTGAGAAATTCCAAGAGGAGCAATTTGAAGCTCTGCTTGCAAATGTAATTGCATTCGGTTTCCTTATCTCTTCCCGTCCCCATAATTACCTGCTTGCTGTCTGACACCTAAAAGAAACACTGCTGTGAGCCAATCCGTCCAATTTCTGCCCAATTAAGGCGTACCACAAAATAATGATGACATTGGTGAGTAAAATAGGCATACACGTTCATGGCAGTTAATATTGACTATTGCTTACAACTCATTTATATCAATACAGCTGCATCCAAGGTGTCATGAAATTACACAAGCAGGAATTTACATTTCAGGATTCACTTGACTTTACTGTTGCGTTAGGATTAAAAATGTGAAGTTCCCCTTGGTCTCTGCTTCTATAATTTAGCTATTAATTAACACACCAGAGAAACTTGCAAAATGTTACAGACACATTGAATAGCAATTAAAATTGCGGTCTTTCTTGAATCTAGGAACCAAGTAACACAACAAAAAATGATAGGGCTCTGAAAAGCAATGTAATACTTAGAATAAAAAAAAAATAATGCTGAGTGATTTAGCAGCAGATAGTCAATGTCTGCATCTGACTGATCCACACATACAAGATTTTTTTTTTCTAAAAAAGCAAGGCAAGGGAAATGTTTTTCTATAGCGCATTTCATGCACAAGGTAACTGCTTGACATGAGTAAAAGCATTTAAATACAAAGAGTAAAATATATTTAAAAATAGTACAGAAAAATAAATCAGCTTATTAAAATTACTAAAAGAATTTATAGTGCAATAAAGATTTATTTGAAAAAATGGAAATGCTCTACAATGCTCAATCATAAGCATGATAAAAAAAATAACTCACACTTGGGGCTGACTTCACTTCTGTTGGGGCAGACTTCACTTCTGTTGGCAACTTACTCCATTTGTGTTCGGCATAAAAGCTAAATGCTGCTTCACCATGTTTGCTTCGATTTCTGGGCTCCACTATCTGACCTGAGTTTGTAAATCTCAGAGCCTTACTGCTCTGTATTACATTATCATTTATTTAATGTATTCAGTCTGTTCTATAGCTGACTGGGAGCCAGTGTTGATACGTTGGAATTGGAGTGATATGTTCTGATCTCTTTGTTCTGGTCAGAACCCGAGCTGCAAAATTCTGAATGAGCTGCAGCTGTTTAATGGTCTTTTGGGGGAGTCCAGTCAGAAGACCATTACAATAGTCCAGTCAACTTGAGATAAAAGCATGGATGACCTTCTCCTGGTCTGCTTGGAACATGCAAACCTTCCCTCTGGATATGTTCTTCAGCTGGTAGAAAGCTGTTTTAGTGATTGATTTGATATGATTGGTGAAAGACAGGTTGGACTCTATCAGCACACCAAGGTTTGGGACTTGGTCTTTCTTTTTTAAAGAAAGTGACTCCAGGTATTTACTAAGAGCAATCATCTTTGCTTTACTGCAAAAAACAATTATTTTGGTTTTGTTGTGGTTTAACTGAAGGAAATTTATATTCATCCAGTTATTTATTTGTTTTAGACAGTAACACAACACCTCAATTGAACTGTTGTCATCTGGAGACACTGCTATATATAACTGTGTCAAATGCATAGCTATGATAGACGACAAAGTTCTGAAGAATTTGACCCAAGGGTAGCATATACAGACTGAACGAAAGGTGCCAAAGAACTGAGAAGCAAAATGCATGGCCCCCCCACCCCAAAAAAAAATCTATGCGTGTGAAGAACAGCATTTCAGCAAGCATGAAAATGCAACAGCAATTGCCTTGATTGCGCATTCTGACACCTCTGTATAGTTAGAGATAGGGGTGTTGAAATGAATTATATAATGGATGCATCAGCATGTGTACATGAATGACTCCATCAGACCATCATCCATTATGACAAAATGATGTATGTTGATTTTGAGCTCGGGGCATTAAAATTCTTGTGATCTGTGAGGTGTCAATGATAGTCTCATCCAGGGCATTACACCCCTCCTCTTATGTAGCTGATCTCATGAGTTGCAAACGTTACAAAATAAAACGGCGGAGGGAGCCCAAAAGTTAAAGACTATCCAAACTTTTTTAAAGCGTATATATCTGCTTTTATATCTTTAAATATCCTCAAAATAAATTTAAAATCTTTACTTGTATCTTTGTCATTTCATAATAATCTAATTGGAACTGTGGTGGTACTAAATAAAATCATACACAAATAAACAGACACTATAATAGAGTACAAATGTGCAAGATGTATCATGATTTTAAAAAAAAAATGTAAATAGAGAATTAGTTAATAAAGCAATGCAATTTAGAAAGTCTCCAAGAGTTTTCTATAAATGGAGTTAAACACCATTATCATGGTGACAAGAGCCCAAAAATCCTATATTAACAAAAAAAAAAAAAAGTTTTTTGGGACATGGCCTGAATTTAGTCATTGTTAACTGCAAAATTAAGCAAAATGCAAAACATCTTACAATGTTAATAGTGGGAAAAAAAAATCATGGATTTGTATTTAAATGTAATGGCTGTTTCCTTGGCTCAGGCCACGACCTTCCACAAAGTTTTGAGAAAAGATTTTGTCTAAAACTGCTAACTAACAAATGCCTATGAAAAAAATAAAGAGGGCAAAGAATATGGACATTAAAGCACAAAATTATTATCAGTGTATTTTCTGCAGTTTGCAGGGAAGCTTTTAACTACAAAGTAAAATGCATCCAGCTTCTGATTTGATTCCCCTGTCCATTTGACAGCATGTACTATCCAAACATCAGAAATTCAGCAGTGGTAAAATTCAGCGATGTTTTTACACCCCCTCCTCCTGCTAAACTCACAGTGCACTCATTTGGGAGTTCAACTTTCCGTTCAACTTTGGGAACACCGGCACATTCATCAATGTCACTTCTCTTCCAACAAGCAATCAAAGTCAAAAACAGGTAGGGCCTTAGGATATCAACGCTGTCAGCTATGGAGGAGAAACCCGTCGTCTGCGAACGTGCTGTGACTGGAGTTGTGCGTGGAGAGAGATGTTGTCATTTCTGTCTGGTGAGAGTGTTGTCACGGTCGTTTTTCCTGCCTTCCTTGATTTGTGAATTTGCAAGGAGGAAATATGGAAGTGCAATAAATTGATTTTGTAACCAAGCAACAAAAAAATACTTGAGAGGCACTCAGAAAATGAAGCTGTGGGCACTTCCAAATTGAAAAAAAAAGTCTTAATAATCAATAATCTAAAAGAAGCTATCAAAAACCTCCATCCTGGCTGCAGACTTGAGAGCGCTCAAGAGTCAGCAGAGTTTCAGCAAATTAAGGAGGAGGAATAAAAAGGAACTGAAGGAGATTTAAGATGGCTTTGGCAATTCTCTGACCTTACATTTTGCCCTTCTTCAGACAACAGAGTACAATACATCTTAGCTCTTGAGCCAATGGCAAGTTGGCATAATTGGCAGCGGGATATGATTTCTTCTCCTATGATTACTTGCTCATGAAGAAACACCAAAGAAGAGAAATATTTGTCTGTGGGCAATCTCCCCTTAAGTCAAAGAGAAGCTCACACCGCACAAATAAACCTCACTGGACTCAATCTTTAGTGAGTTGATTGTGAGCGTGGCCAAGCGCAGTAGTTTAGCTTTCCTTCCCACACTCTTGTTTTCACAGGCACTGACCTCAATTCCATAGGGGTCATTTGCTTATCAAAGGCACAGACTGGAACTTACAGGTCTTGGTTGTGTGTTCATTGTGAACACAAGGAAATTCAATTAGGTGTCATGCCTGCTGTGTGTGGCTGGGATTCATCAGGAGATATAAGGGGATTAGGGTTGGGTGACTTTACATCAGGTCAATCAATGCACCATTTCAAGAGAAAGCGTACACAATGGTTGAGAGGAGACATTACAGTTGAGACTTTTAAGGGATTGTCGACACATGCAAGCCACCAGTCAAAAGCATGTTCCAAGTGTTTCCATTTCCTACTGTGACATTAATGTCATCCCTACCACTGGGTTCTTCTTCTCAAGAGAGCAACAACAACAAAAAAATCATCTTGAGAGCAATTACTACAATTACTTGAAATGAATCCAGATCCAAAGCCAGATTGAAGATTTTTTTTTTCAAAAGGGAGATGCGTTTGCTTGAACTTGGGGGTATACTGTGAAGGAGCTACACTGGAAAGAAAAACACACAATAAAAGATGAAATATCATAATAAATGAAGTTGGATTTATCTGAAAAAAGGGTAATTTTTAGAGAAAAAAGCTGTAAAATTATGTGCATTGACTGTTGAGAACGAAATAGAGAAATGAGAAATAAATATTTGTAGGAAAAACACTTCTGGGCCATAAGTATCAAAGAATCAAATGAAAAACAAAGTACAGTTGAAACTAATAATAAAATACAAAGTGATGAATGTATACTGATGCTGCACGTCGTCAGTAACCTACAAATGTTGTATGTTCTAATCGTCATAAACCGAGGATCCACCATAGAATACGGTACAGTACGTAACATACAGTATTCTCCATGAGTAAATAACCCAAAGTCAATGGCACTTCACACAGCCAAGGCCATTACAGCCATCTTATTAAGTCTGGAAACTTAAATTACTTTGTAAAGCGGCATGATGATGGCTTGGCAGGTGGCGCCATAAGTGTCTGCCCTTTAAAAAGTATGATGTGGCCTTCTGAGTGACGCCTGACTTCAATTAATCTGTAAGAGGGACTGCAACAGAAGCAGTGAGGGGGGGTGATGGGGGAGGGGGACTAAAAGGCACTCCCATTCAGGGATGTTGGTGATGTTGAGACTGCAGTCAGTGGGACAGTATTCTAGGTCAAGGCACTGCCTCCAGTTATAACCAGCTTTTCAAGACCTTCTTTTGATTGAGCTGTCCATTTTCCACAATGAATGCACGTTGCAAGGCCCCCGCCGATGCGCTGAATGTCATTACAGATTATTCATGGCTGACAAACAGGAGAGCAGGTAGTGGCCCAATCAGTCTGTCTGGGTTCAGTCCAATGCCACTCCAAGGAGAGTCAGATAATTTTGATGATAGTGAATCATGTAGCGAAACCCTACTGGAAAAGTCCTGGAAGCTTCAAGTAGGCAAGTCTAAACGAAAGCCATTGCAAGCAGTTTAGGTTACGTGAGAACTTCTGCTTCCGTAATTTGTTCAGCAGCGCTTAACAAAGGATCCAACAACAATGCAGAATACAATGAGTTACAAACTGTAGTGGAATAGCACAAGTGTTCTCAGCTTTGCAACGTGCTAATGAATTGATACACAAAACCTCAGAATAGCTTTTCCGTGTCACAGAATGCACACAAGTTAAGATTTTATACAGTGCCATGAAAAAGTATTGGCCCTCTTCTCAAATTCTTATATTTTTGCATTGTTTCCCCGCTTTATTGCTTCATCAAACAAATGTAAATAGACAAATATAACCCAAGTGAATTTAAAATGCTGTTTTTAAATGGTGATTTCATTTATGAAGGAAAAAAACTAATCAAAGCTAGCTGGCCCTCTGTGAAAAAGTAATTACCCCTCTTGTTAAAGCATGTATTAATTGTGGTTAATCACAATTTTCACTGATCACACCCAAGCCTGATTACTTCCAGACCTGTTCAATCAAGAAATCACTTAAACAGAACCTGTCTGACAAAATCAAGTCGGATAAAAGATCTGAAAAAGCTGTAGCAAAATTACACTATGCAAACAAATAAAGTAATTGATATCTATCAGTCTTGAACGGGTTACAAAGCCATTTCTGAAGCTTTAGGATTCCAGTGAACCAGAGAGAGAGCCATTAACCTCAAATGGAGAAATTATTTAACAATGGGGAATCTTCCCGGCGGCACGGTGGATGACTGGTTAGAGCGTCAGCCTCACAGTTCTGAGGACCAGGGTTCAATCCTCGGCCCCGCCTGTGTGGAGTTTGCATGTTCTCCCCGTGCCTGCGTGGGTTTTCTCCGGGCACTCCGGTTTCCTCCCACATCCCAAAAACATGCATGAAATGGAGACTCTAAATTGCCCGTAGGTGTGGATGTGAGTGCGAATGGTTGTTTGTTTGTATGTGCACTGTGATTGGCTGGCAACCAGTTCGGGGTGTACCCGTGTGCCCGATGATAGCTGGGATAGGTTCCAGCACGCCCGCGACCCTAGTGAGGAGAAGCGGCTCAGAAAATGGATGGATGGATGGGGAACCTTCCCAGGAGTGGCCGGCCTACAAAGAGAACAGTACTGACTCATCCAGGAGGCCACAAACATACATGCAAATCAGTCGCCTTTCAGCGAAATTCGCCATTTTGAACTCAAAATAGGCCATTTATGTGAATCGTAAAGATCCGATGAGAATTGTGAATTGAGAATTAGTTGTCGCTGCCGCCATCGCTGACGTCATAGGCTGTACTCCTTGAACGCTAGCAGCTAGACCCATTCCCCTCATCCACCATCCACACACAGATGTAATTTCTGAATATTACTCCGCGGCAGACTAATATGCGAGTGCATCGGTCTGTGCTCGGGAACTGCCTTGAATAAGTCACAGGAGTTGACGAGACCAGAAAAAAACACTTCCGCCGCTTCTGCTTTTAAGAAGTAACGGCACTTTTACTTCGTTACAATGAGCTAAATGTCGCTCGCTACTTTTATTTATCAATTATTTCTTATTTATCAACTATTTCGTGCACGAGACTACAACTTCGACATCTGCATTGGGCGCTGTTTGCTGCAATCCAATTTAAGCACTAGTGACGTTTAAGTCTAGTTCACCAATCAAACGACACAAGAAAGTCACATGACCTCACACAACGTCTTCTATTGGGCTTCCCGGGCATAGGTATTAACACTAGATAAGCCACGATCTAAAACACACCAGCAAGTCAACTTCTGAATGGCTTAAAAAAGTGGTGTGGCCTAGTCAAAGTCCAGACTTGAATCCGATTAAATGCAGTGGCATGACTTAAAAAGGTTGTTCATGCTCGAAAACCCTCCATTTTTGCTGAATTCAAACAATTCTGCAAGGAAGAGTGAGTCAAAATATCTACACAGAGATGTGAAAGACTCATTGCCAGTTAGACAAAATCCCAACCAGTGATTAGGTTTACGGGGGCCATTACTTTTTCACACAGGGCCAGGTAACCGAGTAGGTTTTTTTTCCCTTAATAAATGAAATCAATTTAAAAACAGCATTTTAAGTTCACTTGGGTTATATCCTAAACATTAAAGTGGGGAAACTATGCAAAAATATAAGAATTTGAAAAGGGGGCCAATATTTTTTCACGGCACTGTATTTAGGGACCAGGCAACATCACTGCCTGGATACAAGATGCACTATCTGGTCAATCAATGTACATCTCCATCAGGAAAAATCCTATTTGGAAACATAAGTCCGAGTTACAGCAATCTCAAAATGGAGAGAGACAATACAAGCAAATAAAACACTGTATAAATATATTTGTATGTATTAATTTCACTAAATATCACACTTCAGCACAAATTCTGCAAAGAAATGTATTTGTTGTAGTTTGTTTTATTGGAACACATAAGCTCTTCTGAGCAATTCAGAACCACCACCAGATGTCTTGGCCAGCCATAGAAATGCATGTCTGCTCATCTTTGAATATTCATGTGTGTCATACCTCAAGTTTCCACGACAACTCAAAAGTTGTCCTGTCAAGTTTACCTGATAGCCAGTAACTGATTACATCAAACTGACATTAGTTCAAAGCAATGGATTTTCTATTTTTACTGTCCTTGCCTAATTAGCTTACTTAACCTTTTCCGAATGATACACCCACACCACATGGCGAGAGTGCTGTGATTCACCACAGTGCACTTCCCAAAGTGCCTTCATTGTAATTACTCTCATCCAATATCCCCACTCTGATGACTGGAAACACCAGAAAGCTCGGCAACCATCTTCAAGCTGCCAGTGACTGGGACCCACTGCTTTATCTCCTAAACACACCTTGTCCTACCTCGAATGAAAACACGTTAGAGGTGAAGGCCTTGAGCACTTTGCCTCAGCTTCTATTTCATTTGGCTGAGAAGGATATCTGAAAGAATGTTAGCCACATGAAAGCCGTGATAATTTGCTCTGTCCAACACATTTTTCTTCCCCTTGTCTGACATGGCACTGGGCTCAGAAGTAAATAAGGAAGACTGCTTGAGGTAAGGCAACCAGGCTCCCATCTGGCTGCAGAGTGCTCTGCGCCATACAAATTACATTGTTTATTCCTCCCGCCTCACTGTTGGTTGGATTCTCTTGGGCCTTTGGACTGGCGTTGTTCAAATATCGAGGCTTTTTCGGGAATACGAACGATCAAGTGATGTGAGGAACAATATAAATCATGATCCAATAAATACCGTTGTGGTGTTTGCGCACACACAAAAAAAAAATGCTCTCAGAACGTCACTGCGTTATACCTGATAGAAATTGGATGAACTTTCAACTTTTAAATTCTAATAGTAAACATGACAGTTGGTTGCATCAGGGCTGAGGCACCCTTTAGCAAGCCCGAACTGTTCTACGGCCTGACACTATTGTAAAATGCTGTTGCTCCTATTAAAACTCAGACAATCTTGAGGTGACACTAGAACACCGTGGAGGAGGACAATGAGGGTAAAGACCTCTCAATCAAAGTTTAGGAAAGCAGAACGTAAGTGGAGAAAAACTAGACTCCAAATTGACTATGACATCTACACACAGTCTTTTTAGTTTTAACCAAGAGTTTGTCAGGGCTAGACAGCAACACCTTTCTGAAATCATCAGTAAGAACTTCAACAATACTTGCACTCTGTTTGCTGTGGTTGACAAGCTCACAACCCCCACGAATCAGATAACTCCAGAACTCCTAGCAGCAGATAAATGCAATGGATTTGCTTGTTATATTAGTGAAATAATACAATACATCAGGTTAAATATCAGCACAAATCAGCAAAATGATAAACTGATACTACATCTGAAGCCACCCAGGAAAAACTCTATTATCATGTCAGAATTGGATACAGTTGACCAAAAAACTATAGTGAAAACGGTACAGCAGCTGAAACCATCAACGAGCTGTCTTGACTCAATACCATCTGACTTTTTAAAGCTATTGCAAAGTCTGTGCTAGCTGATTTGCAGCAAATAATCAATTGCTCACTTGAGTCAGGCGAGTTTCCTAAAGCTCTTAAAGTAGCTGCCATTAAGCCTCTGCTAAAAAATAGAACGATGGACGCTTCCATGTTAGCAAGCTATAGACCCATCTCAAATCTCCCTTTCATAGCCAAGATTGTTGAGAAAGTTATTTTTAATCAACTCAGCAATTTCTTGAACCTAAATTGACCTTTTGAGAAATTTCAATCAGGTTTTCAAACTCATCACAGTACAGAATCTGCTCTTAATAAAGTGTTAAATGATATATGGTTGAATACTAACTCGGGAAAGGTGTCAATTCTGGTCTTGTTGGACCTCAATGCGGCTTTTGATACGGTAGATCATAATATACTGCTGAACAGGTTGGAAACATGGGTAGGACTAAATGGAACAGTCCTTAAATTGTTCAGGTCCTACCTGGAGGAAATTAGTTATTTTGTAACCATTGGAAGTGTTCAATCTCATTGAATGGCAATGACCTATGGCACAGGTGTCAAACTGGTGGCCCGGGGGATAGATCCGGCCTGCCACATCATTTTATGTGGCCCGCGAAAGCAAATCAAAACTGCTCATTGTGTTCTGGTGTAATACCATTGAGATATTTCCAAGCATTTTTTTTGTTACGAATCCCCCTTTGAAAAGAAATGTAATCGTTGAAAAACATGTTTTTATAGGCTTCTGATTTCAGAACTGGTTGAACTGGTTATTCATCAATGTGTTGTGTATACTATATGTAATTAGAATATATGTGGTAATCTTTCATTTATATGGGTTCACAGTCGTAGCGGCTCTCCGAGGGAAGTCATAACTACAATGTGGCCCGTGACAAAAATGAGTTTGACACCCCTGACCTATGGGGTCCCTCAAGGGTCAGTTCTTGGACCCCTCCTACTAAGCCTGTATATGTTACCCTTGGGTCAAATTATTCAGAACTTTAATATTGACCATCATAGCTATGCAGATGACACACAGTTATAGCTAGCAGTGTCTCCAGATGACTACAGTTCAATTGAGGTGTTGTGTCACTGTCTAAAACAGATAAATAACTGGATTTTCAATTAAACCACAACAAAACTGAGATAACTGTTTTAGGCAATAAAGAAAAGAGGATAGCTGTTAGTAAATACCCGGAGTCACTCTCTTTAAAAGCCAAAGACCAAGTCTGAAACCTTGGTGTTCTGATAGATTCCGAACTGACTTTCAACAGTCATATCAAATCAATTACTAAAACTGCCTTAAAACTGACCAGGAGAAGCTCATCCATGATTTTATCTCAAGTAAACTTGACTATTGTAATGGTCTTCTGACCGGACTCCCCAAAAAGAGCATTAAACAGCTGCAGCTCATTCGGAATGCTGCAGCTCGGGTTCTGACAAGAACAAAGAGGTCAGCCCATATTACTCCAATTCTAAAGTTTTTACACTGGCTTCCAGTCAGCTTTAGAATAGATTTAAAGTTCTGCTACTGGTCTATAAATCACTAAACGGTTTAGGTCCTGAATACATGAAAGAAATGCAAATGGTATATAAACCCAGAAGGGCTCTGAGATGGACAGACTCAGGTCAAATAGTGGAGCACAGAGTCCAAAGCAAATATGGTGTAGCAGCATTAAGCTATTATGCTGCACACAAGTGGAATAAGTTGCCAACAGAAGTGACATCAGCCCCAAGTGTGAATGTTTTGAAGTCCAGGTTAAAAACTCTTCTTTTTTCTCATGCTTTTTGGAGGATTACTGCTTTTAAGTGATATTTCTTGCACTGTATGCTGTTTTAATTGTACTTTTATTTTTTCCCTTTGTTTTTAAGTGCTTTTAATCATGTTAAGCACATTGAGTTACCTTGTGTATGAAATGCGCTATATAAATAAATTTGCTTTGTTTTGCTTTACTAAAACCTCCTCACTCCAACTTCAACTTAGAATGCCAAGACCTTCAGTTTAAAAAATAAATAAATAAATTATATATATATATATATATATATATATATATATATATATATATATATATATATATATATATATATATGAATGATTACTCGGTAAAACGTACACCAAAGAAAATTATGAGGGACATCTTACCGAATTTGTCAATTCTGAACATGGTTTAAGATGTTTACCAACTTTACATTGAACATGTACTTTGTTCGCACAAGTTTTTATTGGTTTAAACCAACCAACTCAATACATTCAATCACTTTATTCTTTAGAATTGTTGCCATTTTGTAAATATTCAGTTTCTTCACAAGTCTATGGATTTGTTTTTGATTATTTATAGTTCATGTCACGATGTCTGCCTCTTGAGCTGACAAGATATCAGCTCACTGTCCTCGCAGTGGGGCAATTAGATGGACATATACTTTTATATACTTTACTCTATTAGAGTTGTTCCATTCCGATCAGGTAATTTTCAGCTGATTGGTATTGGGTGACAAAGATCAGATTTTTAAATTGTCTTAATTTTTCAAGGTCACGAAGCAACAGCATAATCCAGATGTACAAAGACTCTACCAAATGGAACAGAAATATCTACCAAATGGAACAGAAATTACACAATGTAATGTTTCGGGTTTGTGTG